>NW_009232553.1:0-37456 GCF_000690835.1 Fulmarus glacialis
GCCTCAGCCCATCGATCCAGCCTGTAAAGCTCACAGGTGACAAGACAAAGGATATTGGGGGAACAATATCATTTCCAAAGGCTTAGAAGGTGGGAAAGTGAGTAACAGACTGCAGGACCAAGTTATTACGCTTTGTTGCTTTATACAAGTTGGCAGGAATGTGAAATTGTAGGCATTAGATAAAGAGCCACTGGAACAAAATGCAACCCTGAAAAAAAAGATACACCTTCTCTACCAAGGCATAAGGTCACAGGTATCCAAAGAGAACACACTTACTAAAGTGTGGAGTCCACCTCCTTCCAAGATGTGCCCCTGCAATACATTCAACACAATCCATACTGTGGTACACGGTCAGAATGTACTAGTAGCCTTTTAAGCTGTTTGTCAGCTAAACACTGTTATTTATGTCCCCAGCTGTGCCAGGGTGATTTCTTTGTATTACTTTTTTATTGCAGAGGTAAAGACACATAACTCCTGCTGTATCCAGTCTAATTTTAACTATGTTGAGCAATGGGATTTCTACCAGTTTCCTTATGAGGCTATTCTGCGATCTAACAGATCTCACTGTCTTGGAACATCTTTCTTGTTACCTACTTCTGTAAGTTCATCCCATCACTCGTGAAAATCTGCACAGAACTTTTCATCATGAGAATCACTGTTCCAAGAATAAATTTTCATGTTCTACTCCTGACCAAGACTAAAGAGTTTTATCTGTGCAACAGGGAATTTCGCAGTTACCGAGTCAACGTTTTTTAGACTATCCGGTGATATTTATAGGCCTCCCCCCTATTCTCTGGCACTTTTCCTTAAAGGTTTCTTAAATCCTTCTCAGCCTGGTAGAGATTTACAACAAGTTCACATATCTTCTAACCTTATTTTCTTTATAGACTCAGACATCAAGAACCCACTGACATAAGAGGAAGTGGGTTGGGGAAATAGTTACAGAAATCTTATTTGGTGGGTGGTGTAAGTTCTGTTTTATTCTGATTTGGCAATCTACCCTGCAAGGGTATCCTTAACAGAAGTTTGCTGTGTATAAATTGGTGACAAATGGTAGTCAATTAAGAATGCCTGAAAAGTCTCTCTTTATTGACTAACAGCCTGCAGAATTGTACGTTCTTCCTTCCTTAGCAGCAAAACTCTTCAGCATGATTAATTACTTTCAAATCTCCATAGATCCATAACAGCAAGATACAAGATATCTACTATAAATCTGCAAATAAAGTATTTATTAGAGAAAATAAGAAAAGGAACATTTCAGCTGTCCTATTGAAGCCACAATCACATGCAATGCTACCTGGCTCAACTGCCTTCTCTGAGGGCTAAGTTAACCCTACTTTTTAAAAAAAAAAAACTTTAAAAATTCTTTTTTGTCCCCTTTTTTCCTCCCTGGACTATTGCATAGTAGATCTGTTGAAAAAAGGTTATTACCTGGCACCGTTCTTCTGCATCTCCATGCTCTGTCTGGAGCACAGGCTTGAAATAGTATGTCAAATTTAGACGCCTGCTATTTGCGAAGCATGAAGACAAGCTGAAAAGGATTTGGAAAGGAGCTACAAGAGAAAAATCTGATAAAGAGAATAATTTAAAAAAAAATCAGATACATTTTCAAAACTCATGTAGACAATCTGAATTAAGAAAGTAGCAAGCTTATACCTTGAATATTGCTGACAACTAAGTGTTCTGTAACGTGGAAACAGTGACAAAATCAAACTTTGTACCTAGAATTTTGAGAAATAATGTATATGTTTTTATTTATTAATTAACACCTGGAACACACTTAACTTTTGGTGAAGGAAGTTCCCTTTAAATTGGAGCCTTTCAGTCACAGGTAGATAGTTTTGTAGAGTATAGGGAATAGCTCAGCATAACTAGCAAGTTACTGCTGGCTTTTCTATCTCTCTCAAAAAACATGATGGACGATCCTCTTTAAACCTTATAACTAGCTGACATCTCTCCAGTGTCCTTCAGTTACCTATAGGCAAGAAGGTCCTTGAAGCCTTGTGTCTGGGCACAGCTTTTCTTGTGATGCTCAACATTAATCTAGGAGCTACATCTTACTCGATAGAACTCATGCTGGAGCTGGGGAACATATGGGACCCAAGCCTTGTTCTACTGCCAACGATGGACAGCATAGAGATGGTGTGGAATCAATGCCAAAGGAAAGGGTGAGTTTGCACACAACAGTTGCAGCTTCCAAGGAAAAGTCTCTGTCAATAGGAGAATGAGTATATATTTTGAAGAAAAAGGATCCAAGGGCTGACTATCATGAAGCAAGGAAGATGATTACGTATGAATTTGGAACTGCTAATGCAGTATTTCTTACTGCTTTTCACTGAATAGCTTTTGAATGAGAGAGGAAGTGTCCATCATCATGTCTACAAAGACAAAAAAGAAGTGATACAAAAGTGTCAAAAAAAGGATGTGTTCAGGTCAAGGACCATTTTGCAATTAAAGGTAGGGAATTTGAGGGGAAGAGCAAGGTCGTGATTGCAGTGATGCTGCAACAATTTAATCATTGGCACGGCATTGTGCGGTAGCATGTTTTGAGGCTGATTGCTTCATTCAGTGGGGAGACAGAAGAATAACTGTTGCTCACCCATTTACGTTCAGTCCTAAAAGGTTATGAAGCAAAGAACACTGTTAATCCTGAGGAGGGAGACCAGCTCTACAAGGCTACCAGGAAAGGCACAGCTTCAGAAAACCCTCTTGCCAATAAAGAGGGAAGCAGAAAAACAAAAGATTGATTATTTAAGTACCAAAATCAATAGCTGTGAAGATCACCGGCTGGTTTCCCAATAGAATAAAACTAGATGTTTGTAGAAAGTAAAGCATTTCCTTTTCTGTGCCATGCCATCAAGAAGGTCTTCTCTTGAAAAAAAGCATCTTTGAATCCAGAATTCACAAAGCAGACCGGCAGTTTCAGCAAGAGAAACCAGCCAGTGCTTGTGCTTACTCCCTGCTGAACATCCTCTCCTGTGATTGAAAATTAAAAAACACGTCGGAGTTGTAATTGCACACCCTTGTGAAGGTTCAAGCTCCAATTCATAGATGAAGAGATAACAATGGCACTCATGGCTCATTGCAAAGGGCCACCGCAACACTGGAAAAAGTGATTTGACAGGATTTGTGGCTATCAGATTTGCACTCACATAGTCAGCAGGTTGGGGTACTTCACTGATCTGGAACAGCTGCGTGGGGTGGAAGTTTGCATTTTTGGCTTTTCTTCATGTCCATGGTTTAGCTAGAACTAGGACAATTCTGAGGAAAGGAGGTGAAGATTAGCAACGGTAAATCATTAGAGTTACAGGATCAAGGGAGAAAACTAGAACATGGGAGGAATAGGAGAGGTGAAGTGACAGAGAAGGATGTTAAAATAAAGACCAGAAACATTACATCACGCAAATCTTGACATTCTATTCTTATTCTTAATTGGCTCTTATTCATTTACTTTTTATTTAATATTACCTAACAGTGGCAAAGCTTTGGGGTATCAGTGCTTTGTAGACAATCAAAGCATATATGTGTACTATTGCACTTCTGTTCCTAAACAAAGGAGTATTTTCTGATTCCTATTAGAAATTAAACATTCCGCTGCTTTTATACAGGGCCACAGCAGTGGCTATTATTAGTTCATTCCTGTTAATTGCAGGATGTCTTCTTTCTCAGTAGGTATTGACCAAATCTAGAAACCATGGGAAACATTTGCCTCTGTATAAATGGTAAGTCATTATGCATTATCTAGGCTGGTGTTTTTGCAAAATACTAAATCCACGTTATGTCAAAACAGAGGAGATGGAGTTGTAATCACACTGATGCATGACACACAATTAAGAATATTTGTAAATTTGCATTTATGAATAAAATTCAGATTTAAATGGATATTCAACAGACACTAATGAGGTTTTAAGGACACAGCTAAGGTATGTTCATACAATACAAATCAACGAAGCATGTGTGCTGAACAAACATATGAGCCTGGATAACATATTTCTTAATGAAAAAGTCAGAAAAATACTGGCAGGCTTAGCGTTTTCATCATCAGCCTTTATGTGCTTTTGAAAGGACTAAATCCTGGCAGCAGGACTCGGTGTTGGATCACCTTGAGGGACAGTAAATATTGCTCCTCGGATGAATTATGAAAACGTGCACAGGTTTCTCATAACTCTTCCCATGCCTGATTCTCCCCAGCGTGCAATCCTTAGCCATCCCTCACTATTTACCAAATCAATTTGCTTTGAGATTGTGGGTGAAGGAGGGTATTAAAGCACAGCTGTCATTTGAGTGTGCTGGAAAATGTTGGTAGCTTTTTTCTTTCTCTTCCCTTTTTCTAATTTGGTGACCCTCCAGTGTTTTTCCTTGCAATATTTCATATGGACAGGTTTGGCTTTATTACAGTCTCAGGCATCTACGCACGCAGGTGTTCGTGAGTAATGTTTGGAAGTACCAAGTATGTGTATTAAGGTTTTGCCTTAGGCAAATTTGATGAATATTTGAGTTGGGCAAGAACAGGTATTTTAGTGAACACGTAACGTAAAATATTCAGAAACTATGAACTATTAAAAGGTGTTGGATCATCCAGGATGCATGCTTACATCCATGCCTACAAATGAGCTACCTTTTTGATAGCTTTTCTAGAAAAAAAGAAAGGCTAAAGAGACCTTTGCCAGCTTGAAATGTGTTTCAAGGAGATTGGTAAAGCAAAGAAACCTGCGCCAAAAATGGTAATTGCAGGAAAAATAGCAAAACCCAGCTATCTATGAAAGGTAGCCATTGTCACTGGCTTGCAGTTTAACACAGCATTCACTTCTTAGCAGCTCCTGCCCAGGCACACGTTGATAAATTGGAGGTAAATCCAAGAAGAAAAATGATTAGTAGGAAGAATGGACTGACTTTTGAGAGAAGATCAGAAGAACTAATTAGGTAGCGCTTGGCTAAGGGAGAGCTCAGGAAAGGGACATAAATCTACCTACATCTGTAAGCTGAATACCAAGTCAGTATCAAAGGCAGGATTGTTTAAGTAGGATCATAGCAAAATTGGGTGATCTGGGAGGGAGAATGGAGAAAACAGTTCAGTCACTAGAAAATGCATGTTGAGAGTGGAAATGAAGATTCTCACTAATTTTGGTTGAATCTGATCTATACCAGACCCCCTGCTCCAAACCGTTATATTTGAAACTTTTCAGTTCAGTGTTTTTTAAATGCCGTGTTTTGAATTTTTCACATTTCAAATAATGCTTTAAGGTTGCATATACTTACACTTCATTGTTTAAAACAATTAGAAAAAGAAAATGAACCAAAATACCTTGGTTTAAATTAACAATTTTATTTGACCTGAAAAATGCCTGGGAGGAGGGCTTCTTTATAGTGAGAAAAAACAAATGTTTTTCATTTCCAATCAACATTGAATAATTCCCCTCCCCTAAGCTTGGCAACGAAACACACACACAAAAAAAAAAAAAAAAAAAAAATCAATTATTCACAGAGCTCTACTCCTGGGGGCACAATTAAGAATAATTGGAAGAAATTAAGCGAGAGAGAATGTAGTCTTCAATAGTAGGACTAGCTTTTCTCCTGGTGAGAAATACAGGCTTGATCGTGCAAGATGCTGAGTGTTGCTTGCGAGATGCTCATTTTCATTACAGCATCCCTTGGGAGATGCCAGCACCATTTGGGCACTATTAAATGTCCTTGGAGCACACTTCAAGATGGCACTAGTCATAACCGCTTGGAAATACTCTTGAGTCCATCAGATGTTAGGGTTCATTCTCATATTATTCAAAAATGGAGATGGCAACCCAAAAGTGTTTCACTTTCTGTCTCTATCTTGTACCACTCCGTAGGGTAGCAGCTGGCTTAACACTATCTGTGGAGGGCTATAATCTCTTTTTTTGCAAGATCTTTGCTGTAACAAGTCAGGCAGAATTTCTGGAGTTCCCTGCTGGGCATTAAAGAGTATCTATATTGAGGAGCGTAAGGCTAGGGGGGGTGCAGGGGCACTGTAGGTCAGACGGTAATTAAATCATATACTCTGACCTCCACACATTGCGGTCACCTGTGTTTTACTCCTGTAATCAGCAGAGCAATCTGTGTTTGTATCAATGATTTTATATTTGTTTCCCAAAGATGCGATTTCCTCGTAGGCAAAGCGTGTCAGTTAGGTGGCAGGGTGTATTGATATTTTGTAGCGCTGTATTTTTAGTCGGAAAGTTGTGCAATATGAAGGCGAGCGCTTTAGGAAAGTCTGCTACATTTATCAGTATGTTTTCTAACCAAAATAGTGATCTCCTTAAAGAATGAAATCGGGTCTGTTTGACAAGGCCCATTTTCCAGAGACAGTTTTGATTGGCATTAATTATATTCACAGTCTTTACCAAGTGAATGTCATATAAGCTTTTCCATTATTTTGCTTGGGATTGATAAATGTCAGGTCTCCAGCTTCTTCTGTGGCTTACACAATATTATCTCACATACAGTCTTTCCATCTTTTGGAATTTCAGTGGAACGAAAAAATTTATTAACATTCACAACAATACATCAACCATCTCCTCTGCCAACTCTGTCAGAGTCTTCTGAAAGTTGTCTGAACTGGCTCATCATGAAAAGGGGTGTTTTTCGTAGGTTTGGCTATTTATTCCTTGATTTACTAAAACACTTATACACAGAGCTGTCATCACCAAAAATATGTAATAACCTCTTGTCATTTTTCAGGATGGAAGCGTTTAGGGAGCAGTTCTTGATATTCTGCGATATTATTCATAACAGTTACCCCTCTCTCTAGCAAAGTCTTATACTACTTATAAGATTCTTTTGCTCTTAATGCATTTTAAATTTTCTGTAACACTGCTTGCAATAGCTTTTCCCCTCATGTCATCAGCTTCTCTTATTAATTATCTTCATCTTGTAATTTCTTGGTGATAGCAACTGCCATTTATTTTCATTTCTTATAGTTTTAGGTTTTGCTCTTTTTTTTTTTTTGGTTTGGGTTTTCTTCAATTTCTGCTTTTCTTTTTCTTATTGAGATGAGAGTGTTCTTTTTGGTAACCAGTTTCTTCGTATTTGATCCTGACTTGGTAGAGTTTTTTGGACTTTGAATCTATTTGCTAGAAGAAAAACTGATTTTTCTATCCCTATTTTTATTCCACCTTCTTTGGCTCATAATTTTCCTCAGCATTGGAAAATGGCCCTTTTGAAGCACTAACTGAAAATATTACTGCTTAGGACTGTCCTTTATTTATCCTGCATATAATCAGGTTGTGACCACTGGTGCCTTAGCAACCATCATTATCTAGTCCAGTGATTAATTCATTTTTAGTCATCATACCCAGATCCCAGGTAGAGTTATCTTGTATTCTGTGTACTACCTTTTCATTGAAAATTAAGGTTAGTCTGGCAGAAGCAGCCTGGAGGATATTAAACTAACAGCAAACGTGAAGGCACTAAGGAGGAAACCCAGCATGAACTTAAATCAGTACTTCACAGAGAAAAATATAAATATGGAAAAATGGAGTTTTGAAGCTCTTAGAGAAGGTGCTGAGAATGGAGGCCAAGCAACCCAGCAGAAATACAGAAAAAGAAATCAAATCGTCTTCTCAACTGGCCCACACGTCAGTTCGGGAAGGTACAGGAAAATGCTTTAGCAAGTGAGGCATGGGTAATAAAGATGGTCCCAAAGCATCTGGAAAGCCCTTTCATTTGAGCAAGCTATTGGGAGGTGAATGTGTATTTATTTGGTCTGTCTCTAATTACTTCCAAAGAGCAAATATTTAAGAGTCCATTTTAAGACAAAATCCATCTGTTTCTTCAACAGTTTTAAGAAACAGTTTATTTTGTCTAAAATTAACTTGTCTGACACATTATCATGCTTGGTTACCACAGCAACAGTGGCAACAGCTATGCCACGTGACACTTGTTTTATCTGAATTTAACCACCTTACTTTTTATTTATACATATGTATGCGTACATAATTCACAGTTCTGCACCAAACTCTCACCCAGCTGAAAATACCCTGACAATAAAGCTAACAAGCTTTAATAACAATGCCCAAAACAATGTCTCTATCCTGAGATTTGCTTTTTGATCTTGACACAACCAGCAGTTCTCTTAGTTCTCTATAATCAAAATATGTAAGGCTCTTTCATTTCATTCACATGCACACCTCGGTCCTGACTTCCCCAGAGCACTTTGAGCAAGAACATAGGGCTGAAGAGGTGGAAAAGCATTTATATGTCACCAAAGCTGTGTAAGCAACACAGGTGAAAATAAGGACATTTTTTGCCAGCATTTTACCAACTTGCTTTCACCGCATGTAAATGTCAAAATAGGGCCAGTTCTAACGGGGTCCTAATATTACCCATTTATAATGGAAGCTCAGAGGTTTCATCACTATAATATCACGATTATAACAGTGCAATGGAATTGTGGATTTTAACAATATCTGCCTTAAAAATATTTGTGAGACTTTTTCTTGTCCTCTGTTCCCACTGTAATTTCACCGTCTGCCTTCCACATCCACAGGAAAGCAAACACCGAGACTGGTTGTCTTCCTGGTCATTTTATAGGACTGGAGCTTTCAACACAGACAAAGCAGAAAAAAAAATCACTATCATTTGTAAAGCCTGTAAAGGTAAGCTTAAAATTTCATTTAATATGACAGAGAAGAAAAGGGTATGTTTGGCTTTGGACTTTCAAAGCTGTCAGTCTGTTGGATGGCCCTAGAAAGCCTCAACCTGCAAGAACCCGGAGCGAGAAGGAAAAATCAATAGGAAGAAATTATGCTGGCAGTATCAGAATCGATAATTATTTGAAGGGTCTCTTCCTTGCCCAGGAAAAGTGCAAAGCAAGGGAAGAGAAGGACTTGGGCAACCTGCCCACCACAGAAGAAGTGAGGAGAACCGGAAAAGCTCTTTAGATCCCACATGCCATCCATCACAGCTTGGAAAGTCTTTCGGTTAAGTGCCAGGTGAAGTGGCTGTGAATTTAATTCCTTGTGCATAAGTTACAAAGTGATGTTAAATAAGTGCTTTTATTGCTTGCATAGTCTAATGCAAGTTCCTTCCTAGGTCATATATATTTTTTGTGACTTGAATCAATTATATCAAGGACTATAATCTTAATGAGTGCTACTGAAATGAAAAAAAAAAAAGATGCTGATTTGCCCCACTTATTGATCAAACCCCTATCTGCTACAAAATTACTGAGAATCCCCATCCACACAAATGACTTATCCTCCCTTCCACTCCTTTTTGCTCTTCCAGTGAGGCCCAGGATGGAGGTCGGCATTAGATACCAACTGGGACATCATCAAAATGTGGAACAAGTGTAAAGTTGAATAAATCATGTATTTATAGTGAACAAACACAAGAGGGTGCAATAAGCATGTCCAGAAACCCTTTAGCTGTCATGGAAACATCTTGGGCTCAGAAACTGCAGCTCTAACTTATATCCATTGATTTGTATCTGTTATTTAGAGGGCAGCTGCGTCAGAGGCACTGCTGAGTTATTCATCAGCATTCCAGGTAGAAGATGAGGCACTGTGAATCTGGATTCACAAAGCGCATGCAAAGTAGTCTCGTTCTGCAAAGAAAGGATGATGCTCTGTCTGCGTGGGGACCAGAGAGAGCAAACCAAACGACGTGGTAGTGAATAAAAAGAAGAAGAATCACAGACAAGTTATTACAGAAGGGATAGATCACCTGTAGAAACTCACTGTCTTCCTTAAGGTGAGGCCTGCCCACCTCCAGTCACGGACTAGTTAGCAAGGATGCTCCCTAGGGTGCTCACCTATCACAAAATGACAACTTGGGTGCTCTCTGTCATTGAAGTTGACAAAACCCACACTTTTTGCTCCATAATATTCAGTTAGCCCCCTCCTGAAACCAGATTGGACCAAGACCCAGAGTTCAAATGTCCAGGTCACCCAGCTAGCTGGTATTATATCTCTATCTCCCAAATGCCTGTCCTCTGCTCTAGAAACCAGGGAGAACTTGCTTTTTATTAACGTCTGCCTCAGCTATGTCCCAGCTGGGTTGAGAGCCTTGGAGCCAGATTTTGAAATGTTGTCTGATTTCCCTTGAAATCATCGGGCCTTTAATATTGTCCTTTGAAATCCCAGTGGTGGTCACAAGGCTTTTCCTGTGATGCAAATAGTGGGTCCCTTATGTCAGCGAGATAATTCTTGTATGTCCCAAAGGACATCATGTTGCCGCTGGAGACAGAAACAACATTGAGTCATCACAAATTGTATGGAGCTTTTATACAACAGACAAGCCTGAGGTCCAGTGCCGTGCTTAAAGTCTGTAGCCAGCGCTGATTTCCTAAAAACACAAATTCTGCTTTTATCCATTTGACGAAAGGGTGGATCTCAGCTGGCAGAATTGAAGGCAATCCCACCACCGTTAGCTGAACTCACCTGTCGTATGCAGCCAGGGATCCAGCCCATTAGCCTTTCCTGCATAGGAAATAAGATGAACGTTTTAAAATGCAGTTGTAATTTTCTACTTGAAAACTTTCTCCAGCTGGGCGCCGCTCGGCAGTTTTCTATTCTTGACTTAAGCAGTACAGTTCTTGTACTGCAAATCGATTTTATCAGGATTTAATTAAATTTGTGCCGTGACCTGCAATGCAGTGGAACTCACACAAGTAAAATCTCTGATTGCAACCAGGCTGAGCATGGACATAAGGATTTGTTATTTGGACCTTCTTGCAATCAATAGGGCCCAGCACAGGTATTTCTAGTTTATCCATTATAGTCCTGGGCATATGCTCTAGCATAGTCCTGGGTATACTTCTCTAGCTGCTCTCCGTCCACTTCAACCTGAGCATATGAGGCAGATTAAATAACATATCCAGGAACTCAGATCATCTACATCAGCCTCAGACTGGGATTTCCCGAGGGAAGTTCTTCAGCACCAGGATGAATATCAACGCTGCCATTCTCCATGGCTGCATCTACTTCCCATGTGCAAAACTCAGTAGAAATCAATGGACTGTTGGCAAAGCAACTGATGTGAATCTTCTGGAACTGAGATTTTGATTTTGCAATGCAAGCCATTGACTCCTGGCTGTATGCAACAGTAATGATTTTAATTACCACTACTAGCATTAAGAAGGCATTTTAAATGCCAAAATAGAGTGCTTTTCTTTTCATTGAACTGTATATTATGGCTGCACACAGACATGATAGGCATTCAACACAATTCACCTCAGTGTGAAAGCAGCAACAAGTCTGCATTCACATTCTCAATTCACTGAATCCATGTTCTTATGCCTTTTTTTCACTTGTTTTTCAGAACTCAGTCCACTCCACAAACGTCTATACTTTCTTTTGGAGTAAGCTTCATTTCCAGAGGGAAAAAGAAGTTTCTAATCACTGCGCTCATCCTGGAGCGTGGGGGATATTTCCAATCACCTGAACCACTGAAGACTTAAAAAGCAGGACTGGTGCCCTCAGGCTGGTTCAGTATTTTGCGGAAAGCTGAAGTAGAAAGCCAAGAGCAGGCTCAGTCTGGCGATGTTGCTGAAATGTGTTGAGCACTGATGCTTTATATTGTCACTGTTAAGTAGTGAAAGCATGAGTACATGGGACTCAGCTACCCCCGGCTAACCAAAGGTCACTGAAAGTTTTACTACAGACTTTAGTGCCAAAGTGGACACCAAGAGCTCTCCATAAGCATTTCCCTGGTGCTGAGGCACAGTGGCTGGTACAAGATTATGGATACAGACACTTATGGGGAATGTATGTCAGCACATCTTTTTTTTTTTTATAAAGAGCTTTCAGTTTTGATAAAATTCAAGCCCAAAACTGCATTGCAGATTCAGGTAATCTGGCTAACCGTTCATGAGGTCACTGGAGATGTATGGGCACCTACTGATAGGGAGGTGGTTGTCTCATCCCAAAACAGTTGGCTTGGCTCACCTTTAGAGATGCCTACTCCTTTCCATCAGCTATAGAGGGAACCTATATTATATTATTGTATAATGTGCTTTATATTACTAATACCAACTAAAGAAAGAAAAATAAGAGCAAAAAACACTACAGATGAGCTTGATTGAGTTCACAAATCAATGATTTATTAATATTCATAAATATTTCAGAAAAAATTAATACACACTTTGTCGCATGTGGATCATTATGATTGTTTTCACTCTAATGTTTACAAAGCATTTGGAGTTTCCACAGCATTCAAAGGGAAAAATGTAATATTGGAAAGTCGAAAGATATTTTCCAGCAGAGCTTTTACTCTTAGTTCTTGATAACCAAAGAGAATC
Source organism: Fulmarus glacialis (assembly GCF_000690835.1). Lineage (NCBI taxonomy): Eukaryota > Metazoa > Chordata > Aves > Procellariiformes > Procellariidae > Fulmarus > Fulmarus glacialis. The sequence goes on from NW_009232553.1 coordinate 12,272, forward strand.
TGAGTTGGAAGGATGTCTATAAATTGGAAACTGGGAAGCTGGTTTATATGGTACTTAAAGCCAACATTTTTGAATTTTAATGCTAAATTATGCGCTTCAATATGGACTTCATTGACCAATTTCAGACATTTCCCTTTGAAAGCATTAGCTGAAATCTAGAAAAACCAGTCCCAAGAATGGTTAATCAAGAACAAAAAATTCCACTGAATAATTCACAAGCATTTTATGTACTGAATAAGGAAAAACAATTTGTGCAGATCTAAGTTAAAAAAATATTTAGAGAGTCTTGCCTGAGAAGTCAATAAGAAAACCTCAATATTTACCCACAAGCATTTCATTTAATAGATTTTGTGATCAAAAGAAACCATCATATCATTCTGTACATAAAGGCATCCAGAAATTAAAATTATGCTGTGACAAAAACCCTGATCCTGGTGTTGGGGCATTTGTCATCTATTTGTCCCTAAACCTTGGCTGACATTTAATGCCTTTGTGCTTTAGTATCTCTAGCTATAAAATCAAAATAATGTTGTTTCTGACTTACCCATTTGAAAATTCATTTATGAATAGTTTTAAAGGATTTGGGGATCTCCATGCAGAAAAGCAAAGCATTATCACTAACGTTGTGGAATGGTCAAAGCACATCCTGCACTTTCCTGCCTGCTTATACCAAGCACAGTTGTATCTTTCTTGGAAAAAGAAAGAATTTTTAATGTGTTATCTTGGTGTAAATGGCTTTGCATGAGCAGCTGAGCACAGATTCCTGCCCTTGCTTGGTTTGACTGGGTCGTGAATACGTGAAGAGTCATCCAGGGCTTATGATCCTAGGCCCAAAACAGAAGATCAAATGTGTGTGACTCCTTAAAGATAGCTCCGTATTAATCCATACCCCACTGGTATCCACTTGTGGTTTGCAGAAATGATTACTCTATCGCATATATGTTCTGACAAAAGACATTTTCCACTTGTTGGGAAATACTGGTGTTACTGGTATGTGCTGGAGAAAGGCACTAGCTCGAGCACTGGTAATCAGAGCTACTGGGGAGGCCAGCTCAGGCATTTTGTCAGCTTTTTGTGACAATTTTGGATCTGAAATCTGCTCAGAGACTCTGCATGTGTGACCTGTGAGGCTGATTTAATATCATTCAGTCCCTCGATTATCAAGGCCAGGAATGCAATTTCACCTTCAAGGAGTGCCTTCTTTCCGTATTGTGCATACTTTGGGCTGGAGTATTTATTTACGTTAGCAGAAGATGTGCTTGTGTTAATGCTGTTCTTCACATTAACTGCGTACTTTGGGTGATGGATTGCCATTACAAACTGCTGTTTCTCATTTATTTGTTAAACAAGAGCTGAACAGGATTGGTCATAACAGTTTTAAATGTATTAATACTTTTGATGGCATTAATCTGCTCAGAAAGTGGTTTAGACAGAGGATATAATGAATGTTAACAAAGCAAACTCTTTCTTGTCTTGTTCCCATATCATTTTAAGCCAGTGTTTTCTGTGATGATTGCCTTCTATTTGGCACTTGTGAGACTGCATCTGAAGTGCTGTGCCCAGTTTGTGGCTCTCCAGTGCAAGGAAGACACCGTCATACTGGAGTGAGACCAGTGGAGGCTGCTGGGATGAAGGTGCTGGAGAATAGAAAGTACAAGGAGAGGCAGAGAGAGTATGGTTTGCTTAGCTATAAAAAGAGGAGCAGAGGATGGACCACTTGACCCACAGAGGCGTCACTCAACCTATTCTGTGATTCTGTGATTTTATTCACCACAAAAAAAAAAAAAACCAAAAACCCAACAACAACCCAAATGCTGGCATTTAACTTCATCACTTCATCAAATAGGTGAAAAGTCCAGCTTTATCTATGACAATAAACCAACCCTTTGTATGTTCCAGTTTCCACAACTACAATTTTTAAGTGAACCAATCTCTGTATTGGCATGCCTCTGGGGTCCTCTTCAACCTCACATTTGGTGATCGACCACCAAAGACTCTGGAATTTGGGGAAGTAATCAAAGCAGAATGAGCAAAGTCTATGTACATGTATTGTTATTGGGACTATGCTATTTTTATAATATTCAGGCTGCCTTGGCCAAATGTAACAGTCCAGCCTCTGGTTTCCAGAGCAGCTCCAGGCACCACCATGCTTTCTGCATGTCTGATCCTTTCTAGCCCAAATAGCCTCATCTCCAGTTTCAGCGGCCATCCGTTCCTTACCTCCAGCCCCTACACACCTCCACAAAAATCCCCCAAGGAATTGCTTTCCTCTCTCCTGCCCTGCTCTTCAAAAGCTGTCTAAGACCTGTTTCTGCTGGAAGTGGAAATGCAGTTGCTGCAGACACTGCAGTTCATCAAGTCCATCTCAACTCCACTCACCGAATTATTGCACGGATTAGGGGAAGGGGGATCAAGAATAAAAACAATACCAGCCCCATCAAATGGTTTCTCATCCCTCTCTGGAAAGTGTGTGCCAGCATTAACCTCACTGGCTAGCAGCAGCACTCCAGAGAGGATTTTCGGTGGGTGTATGAGAGGGTGAGAGACAAGAAAAGGTAAGTGGAAAGGTAAAAGCAGGGAATTTCTCTGCCAGGGTACAGCTTCCTTCCTACCTCTTCGTTTGAGAGCAGTGGATATAGAAATACTTAAGTCAGTCTTCCTATGTTAACTTGAGCTGCCGAAGCAAATAAGTTTATTACACTACACTCGGTGTGAAAAGCTCCTTAAGAGAAACCAGGTAAATTAGCTCAGGCAGACTGCCTCACTGGCACGGCCATGCTCCCACTATCCTCTCATCTCTGTACTGGTTATTGCATGGTACAGATATAGCCAGATGTACTCTATGGTAATGGTTTCAATTCAATGTAAAGATCCCAAACCCAGCACTGTGACCCGATTTCAAGACAGCTTTTTCCTCCACGTATGTTGTTTTTAACATTATGGTAGGTTATCACAGAAAGGATATTTTTTGGAAAACACAGTGTCTGAACAAGGCATTTGAAAGAAGTGGACTGACACTGAGAATTCAGATCAATAAAGAGCTCTATAGAGAACAATGGACAGGAAAAAGAAAGTTATCTCTGTTCTGTTGCAGGTCAAGTGGGTAAGGTATTGATTTTTGCTCTCAGCACAGCGTGACCTAAAAGGGAATTGTATTAGGTTACAGAGCGCTGTGGCTCAGACCTCTCTTTGGATGGCATGCATTTTCCAGCAGGCTATGGAATATGAGTGGGAAAGTGAGTAATGACTACTGAAAAAAAAATTAAATAAAATAAAATATCAGCAATGGAAACACGTCTAGTAACAAATGCCACTTCTCCAGAGTGTCGCTCATCCATCTGAGCAACATCTCCCTCCAGAACTAATCCTGCAATTACATGAATGTTTGCTTAACTAAACACAAAATGCCTTTCTGCTGAATCCAAAGTCAACGAGTGGAGCAGAGGATTCCTGGACTTATACATTCAGCAAAGAGAAAGTGAAGCAGCTTGGCCAAGCGCAATAATCTTTTGATGGATACATTCAGCAAACAATAGGCTTCTGAATAGTGTTTACCATCAGCCTCAGGGGTACATGTTCTACGGGGCTGAGGCTTCAGGCTGCATCGTTAAGATAAAACAAACTCAGCTTTGGCTTCTTACATCCACTGTCCTCCTTAATGTTTAAATGCTAAGGGGAGCCGACAAACTGCTAAGAAGCGGCTGCCTCTTTGAAGCCCTCCTAATGCCAGGAGGCCCCAAAAGACTGCAGGAGAAAAGATCGCAGGTGGGAAAAAACAAAATAGGTAATTCAGCCCATGAGGAGACAGATCACAAAGAAGGAGCTAACGCATAATGGTAGAAGTAAACCACTCATTTTTTTCATGACAATAGGTATTGTATTTTTAAATATTTTCTATAAAGATAGGCTTCATCTTTTTCTAACATAGAAGAAAGAAATAAACCTTCTGGCTTATTTTCTTTTTCCTACAAAAGCCAGCCTTTTTACAATTTTGAAACACCAATCCCATTCCTCCCCAAGGTTTGTGGCATGTGATTTCCATTTTCCACTGAAAAACATGGGAAAAATTTTACCCAAAATGGATAAATTTGCATTTCTTAAATGCCCCTTAAAATGTCAGCCATAAAACAGGTGCAAATACTTGTTGTATGAAACAGGGGAAAAAAAATGTTGAAAGGTCAATTGTTCCTTTTGGATTGTGGAAACCTCATGGGAAGATGAAGCAGTCTGTGGATGAAATATATGGACAGCCATCCCCAAAACAGGAGCCAAATCTTTTCTCTTGGGTAGGACCCCCTAGCCAGAGTTTTAACACCACATCTCCTTGGTTTCTCTCTAGGTGTAGATTTTTTGCTTCATTGTGTTCAGTTTCAAGCAGAAAGGTTTCACTTTGTATGTTTTTTATCTGCTTTTCAAGGCATCTCCTGAGGAGGTCAGATCTCAAGCTAAGGCAGAGGCTGTTTCTTGTGTCTGAGAAAATATCATTTAGGGATTCTCCACCTTGAACATGGTACATTTGTCCTCCGTTAGTGAGCATGTCAGTGCTTGCTGAGAGATCTGTATACATTTCCTGGGCTTTTGCCTTTTTGAGATTGTACTACCAGTACCTCCTATCATGGGCAGAGGGACAAACTATGATTTAAGAGGGCTCTTCCATCTTGAATGTTTATGATCTGTCACTACTCTTTAACAGAGGTGATCTTTAACACACACACACACACACACACCCCGCAATATATGTTACAGACAGCCAGAGGTAATAATTTCTAATCAAGAAAGATTAGCATATAAAATGGGATATTGAGATTTTATAAGGCACTGACTTTATATTAGCTTATCAGAATTAGCATATCATATAATTGGATCCACTCAGAAATGGATTATAGAATTTTTGCAGAGTCGCTGAAAAGATCAGGAAGATCCTTATGTAGTCTTTGACCCAAGGACAGTCTATATAAAATTCTGATTAACTGGAAATTGGGAACTTTTAATACTATAGGTCTGACATATAGTCTTAATTCCAACTACCTTCAGTGAGAATTACCAGGAAGGGAAGAAAAGAGTCCCCTTTCATTAGCAGTTCCTGCCACAACTACCTCTATAAATATAGTGACATGCTATATTACTTGACCTGAAGCAATTTTAGAAAGTCCGTTGTCCTACAAAGAACACCTTAACCTAGTATATATTAGAAATGTAAGAGTTAAGTCCTATACATCATGTGCAATTATGTTATAGAGTTACTATAACAGCACACTCTCCACTTTTTTCTCTCTATAGCTGCAAGCTATAATCAATGTAAAGATTTATAGAGTTATTTCTTCAGTCCTATGGAGGAGAAGTTCACAACTGTGAGTTATGAACATGAAATTCCCTGCACACTGTTAATGAAACCAGTCTGGTGGGTGTTCCCCATGTGAGAAACAGTATGAAGCCACCTTTCTTTTCCATACTTATTTATTTCTGTCTGAATATATTTGAGATAATATCTGAAATAATCATGCTTGAAGAGTCTCAAATACTTTGTGAAAATGGGCAAAAATGTGTTTCGGTTGTGTATTTGTGAATGAGTGCCCAGCGTGCATTCATTACAGAGCTTAGATTATACCATTTCACTCTCTCCCTAAGCTAGTTAAGATAACTAAACCCAAGGAATTTACAACACATTGATTTCTTCTTCACTGATCTCCACAAAATTACTTTTATTTTCTTTTTTTAGACCAATAAAGAGAAAATGTGACACTTCTGAAAAGTTTGACACAAAGAGACTCTTAGAAAAGACAGCTAACATGCCACTTGTCTATAAGTAGGCCTGCTGGGAAAAAAGGAATGTTCTCAAATGGTGTGTACATATGGAAGCCTCACCATTAGTGTGGATGTTTCCCAGCATTGCTTCTGCAGCCTTTAAAAACTATTACATAAGCTGAAAGAATGATAATCTGGGCTAAGAACATTAAACTCTGTTGATCCAAAAAATGACAACTTCCCATCGTCGATGGCTTGGGCATAGAAACTTACTCTTTCTTCAGTCAAAAACTGTTCTGGGGTTTTAAACTCAGTTTAATATATAGATTCAGCTGCAAGAGCCTCCTTTTGATTTCTAGTGGATTAGACTCTAGTGGTCCTCAAATTTTAGTCGAAAAAAGCAAGACCTGTCATATTAAAATGGGCAGGTGCACCATCTTCAAGGCAGAAAGTCCGTACTGCAGCTGAGCTTTTACATGCTGTTTTTCTTTTTCATTCCCCACCTGCAAAAATCTGGCAGGTGAGCTTGACTTCAAGTTTAATTGCCAGTTGTAGACACAACATGCGCATTGCTTTTTATTGCAGTTTATTTTAAAGTACTTGGGTATTAAATTCCTGTGGAAATCTGAGACATGCCTAATAAAATGTCATGAAATACCTTTTATATCCAAGTGCCAGTTACTATCTAATTATCTAAGATGACGGTCTCTTCCCAAAGGGGTTATGCAAGGAAAAGATAACCATAGGGCCGGAAAAGGTTCTTTAACAGACAAACAGCACTTCATTTAAATGTGACTGTTGTTATTAATGTGGTAGTTTCCTAGCTTTTCCCACACTAAGCTACTAGCGATTATATAGTATTTTTAAGTCATCTTGATAACTGTGGAGCTCTCTTTCCCGAAATATTAATAATTATGTTAATAAGGATTTCTTTTTAATTTTTATGGTACTTAGTAATATTTTCCTTGTTAAATTCTTACAACTCAGCGACTTATTCTAAGTCTCCATATAAATCATATTACTCAGTTTTCATTAAATCCTCAATTTCCTTAAAATCCTCAATCCTCCTTAAATTTTTATCAGAAAATTATTCTGATTTTTAGTACACTATTTCCACCTCTTCTGTCTTAGTAACATCAGAAAGCTGAAACGCTATTTGATATAGGAATCAGTTCATCATCTTAACCTGCCTCATGTATTTTCTCAGTGTTAAAGAAGCCCTCATATTTCTCTTCTCAGCCTTTTGTTACGCAAATGAAGCTCAAGATGGAGCTTGCAGCAGTTTCAAGTAGGTAGCTGGGACATCTAAGGAAAACATATGGAGGAAGTAATGAGGTTTGGGAGCTGTACACATTTTATCACATTGAACTTCACCCCAAAGACCGAAGTTTTACAGATTCATCTGGGTCCTATTTTGTGTTCCAGAATTAGGCCAATGCGGTCTTTCAGCACATCCTTCAGATCAGCTCTCACACAAATCTCCTTTTTTCATTTCTCCTGCTAAAAAACTTAAAGAGAAGAAAAGCATTTTGAAATTCTAGGAGCCTGATTTGAGCTAGTTCATCTGTGATTTCTCAGCGACAAACTGCTTCCAGAAGTTTAGGCACTTCTCTGCTGAGTTCTGCATGAGCACCATGTGCTACCAATTTACTGCAATTGTCTCTACTCTTAAGGACTGATACAGCTGGCTGTTTTGATCCAAACAGCAATGATTAAGATCCTGAAGTCAATTAATTTTTTTTCCATTGATTTCAACAGACCTTGGATGAGGTCTTGATGGTTCCTGAACTAAGTGAGGAACACCGTGAAAGCAGCCTTGTGCAAAGGTATTGGGGTAGGGGGAGAGGGGAGGGAAAAGAGAGAAAGAGTGAGAGAGGGGGGAAAGAGAGAGAGAGGAGGAAAACAACCTCTTATTTAGTAGGGTCAAAACATGAACTGTTGAAACATTCCTGACATCTCTGAGTTTCTGTCAGAATCCTTTAAAGTATGTGCTTGAATATGTTGCAGCTGAAAAATACCATTGCTTGACCCCATCAAGACCTCTGCTGAGTTCTTGTCATGTTTGATGAACTCTTCTTCAAAATGTCCTTAATAACAAGCCTAATAGTATTTGGAAATAATTGGGCTCCATATTACTTCTTACTTTCTCCTAAAAGTCGGCCTAGTTTTCTCCTTACTTCACTTCTTATCAGTGTTCATTTTTTGCTGTCCTGAATCACAATGGAAACTCTCTTTTTAATAGAATCATAGAATCATGGAATCATTAAGGTTGGAAAAGACCTTTAAGATCATCAAGTCTAACCATCAACCCAACACCACCATGCCCACTAAACCATGTCCCTAAGCACCTCATCTACACGTCTTTTAAATACCTCCAGGGATGGTGACTCCACCCCTTCCCTGGGCAGCCTGTTCCAAGGCCTGACCACTCTTTCAGTAAAGACATTTTCCTAATGCCCAGTCTAAACCTCCCTTGGCGCAACTTGAGGCTATTTACTCTCGTCCTATCGCTTGTTACTTGGGAGAAGAGACCAACCCCCACCTCGCTACAACCTCCTTTCAGGTAATTGTAGAGCATGATGAGGTCTCTCCTCAGCCTCCTCTTCTCCAGGCTAAACAACCCCAGTTCCCTCAGCCGCTCCGCATAAGACTTGTGCTCCAGGTCCTTCACCAGCTTCGTTTCCCTTCTTGCTAGCAGTAATATGAAATGCTCCTATCGGTAAGAAACTAATCTATGAAAGAGTCATTGCAGTAATCATCTGAGAGCCACCTCAAATGTTATCCTGCTCATCTTCAGTGCTACCTTGTTTCTTGACTGAGTCCATGATATCATGAGCTTTGTTTTTCATGTACAAAAATGTTACTTCCCATTAGGAAAAGATTGAGAAGTAAGGTCTGAAGAAAAATGGTCAATGCAAAGGTTCTTAGGACTGTGGGCAATGCTGAATATTGGCTTTCCCAGGACTGTTTTTACTAAAAGTGAAGACAAGTGTGGATAAAGTTGTAACTGATGGGAGAACCCTAAAAAATGTGGGGGGTAATATATGCAGGGGACTTCCACCTACAGTAGCTCATTCCCCACATATCTGTTCTCCGTCAGTGGTACCAGCACCCAGCCAGGTTTTCCAAAGCACTGGAGTATCCAAAGCCGATAGATACACGCTCCCCATTACAAAGCTGTTTACTTTGCTTACAACTAGAACCAGCCCTGTGAAATAATAACTCATAGCTTAACCCTGATCTCTTAAGAGCAAAAACCTTCACAGAGTTGAATGGGATTTGAGCTGACATTATTTCTCCTCGCACAGCAATAGAGTACTGTGGTAAATTACCAGTCCCAGCAGTGGAGGACACCAGACTGACAAACTAGTCTTTAATCTTGTTTTTCCTCAAGTCGCTCCAGCAGTGGGTTTTTTTTGCAACTGTTACAGGGAATTGTTTTCTCTTATCATTTTCAGCAGAAATGACAGGCTGGTCTTTTTCCACATCATTAATATCATTCTCGCCCATGGCAGTATGAGCTGTGCAAAATGAAACTTCCGTTAGTCTGCAGTTGGAGAACGTATGTTTTCTCACATTTTATCCAACAGAAGTGAATCTGGGTTTTATCCAAACCCATTCATAATGTCCTGTATTCTTTGTCACAATGTGCCCTGGCTTCATGGATCTATTTCCGACTGCAGCTATCACAGCTCTCCATCCATGCCCCAGCACATCCTGCATGAATGCTTCTAGCATTGACAGGGAGATTTCACTGTGAAATGGGAGAATGACACATGCACTCAAAATAGGCCTCACATTCCTATTCTTTTCTCCACTTTGCCTATGTCATGAATAGTTGAGTGAGGATTTGTTGTATTGCGGTTGAATCTACAACGTGTAGGTGAATCGGGGATTTCTTAGGCTTGCTAGCAATGCTGAAAATGAATTCAGTCCTATTAGAATGATGTAAGTTCTTCATTCTAAAAATCAAATACTTAGTTTTCATTTTGAACTATATAAAAATTGTTTAAAGCAAAGCACAAGGTCATTTTGAATTGAAAAATTGATACAGTTCCTCTTTAAATAAAATTAAAATTTATTTTGAAATTTATTTTTGTTTTGATTATTTTATAATGTAGGTTTTACTTTAAACAGTAGCAAAATAAAAAACTATTTTCATTTATAAACAAATTATTTGGTGAAATCGAAATTGCTTTAGGCAATGTTTCTGTACAGCTAAGGCTGTACTCTTAATTAAAATCAGTTATCTTCATGACATACTTTTTTACCATTCTGTTTTAAGGACCCTACCATGCTGACTCCTGAGAACTCGTAAAGCGTGGTACCAGCCTTATCCTGGGACATCAATGTTTAAACAGGAAGACTTATTCTCCCAGTCTTTTACTATCAGGGGACTGAAATGGAGAAGTTAAGAAATTGTTCAATAAAAATCTTAGATGCTGTAAGTTTGATGCTGCTGCACATAAATTTCAGAAGTATGGTCTGCAAAATGGATCCCGGAAGCGAGGCGTGTTAGGTACATACAGTTCCCGCAGCAGATGGGGAAAGCTAAATCCTCCAGAATGAGGCCCAAAACAAACAACCTGATCAGTTCAGAGAAGCTGAAAATAAAAACAGCTGATAAGCAACACAAAGATGTCTCTGATCCCTCAGGCAATTGAATGAGGGCCTCCAGGAGGTATCTCTCTTCACTTGGGGATGTCCTCCTTGAGCCTTGAGATGAAAGTGTTCATGGCTACACCTATAGTACCAAAACCTAAGCAAGCGCTGGATAATTAGTTGTTGTCTGAAGCTTAGAAGCCATTAGGCAATGAAACTGGAATGTCTGTTCTCTGACCAGTTCCCAAGGCGTTGGTGTGTGAACCCACAGTGAATATTTGAGGAGCTGCCTGTAAGATGAGCAATCTGGGTTGGAATCCCAGTTAGGATGAATATGGTAGTCAGATGTTTCCTGTAAATGAGGTGAACACAAGCTTCAAAAGAAAGTGAAAATATCTTTATACTGCAAGAAATGCTGGGTTCTGCCAGTGTATTGGTCATGCTCCAAGACCACCTTTGTTTTGATTGCCCCTCCAAGGACTTTTGTGAAAGAATGCCTAACTTTGGGGTGCTTGGTAGCAAGAAGAGGTTCACTGAGAGGTTCAAATCCTTTTAATGGCCCAGGTGTCTTTCCTTTTCTCTCCTTTCTTGTTCTGTGTTCTTTCTTTCTATTTCTTTTTCTGGCTCAAGGCCTTCACAATTTATGCAAGCTTAGCGTAAATCACTACAGGAATTTATTTCAGATGACACATTCTACGTGGCTGGTTGAGCTTGCCAAGGATTTCTGGTGAGCAGATTTGTGTGTGTCTGTGTGTATGTGTGGAAAAGGGGAGGGAGAGTTTTGCATTGCGATCAGTGAAAGTGGGACCAAGCCAGACATCTGATTTGCACAAAAAAACAGCATTAAGGAAAGATCTGGTCTTCTGAGAGCAAAAATATAGTGAAGAAAATGAAGGGAGTTCCCTTCGTTGTAAATGTCCAAGGCTTGGGACTATGGAAGAGACTGGAAACCTTTCCTGTGCTCTATAGCTGGGCAAATTTTTAATTTATTTATTTTACAGGAGTGATAAACTGTTGCTTAGTAAATTATCTTATAGTTTCTCTGAAAAATTGTTCCGAACTAAACAATTTTATAGCACCATGCCGGTTAGGATTTCCCAAAAACTTTATAACATTTCCCTAATAGTTGAGTTTCATCCACATTTTCCTAATGAATAAACTGAGGCCTAAAGATGCTGGATGACTTGTGCTAGAAAAACTTGCAGGTTAGCAGCAGATCAGGGAACAAAACCCCATAAATGCCATGGCCCATTCAATAGCCAGTAATTAATATTCCAGATGATCAAGAAGGAAAAAATAACCACTTACTTTATCCCAATGCATGGGCCTGTCTGTCTGTGCACTGTAAATATTTATATCAATATGATCCTCTTTCCATCAGGATAGGTCTTATTTAGCAAAAGGGAGAGAATAGGATTAATGTTTATACTCACATTCAATGAAGTAGGCCTTCACCATCTGTGAAGTTAATGTAACAAAACAACATTTTCACATGTCATTTACTTTTAATTTCTTTTCTGTTTTTAAAAATGTAGTCTAATTAAAGAAGGGACTGTGAAGGAGAAGAGCAGGAGGTGAAGAAATCTAAATGCAGAGCTTGAAAGCACCATATTGTAATTTGGGATTAGAAGAGGAAGAGATGAATTTGCATGATGATGCCTTTTATATTTATTCAGTGAGAGAAGTGTTTATTGAATGCTTTAGGCAGAGAATAATGATTACAGACACGCTCAGAATCTCAGGCACTCAAAATAACCGACAAAAATGTATTCTCTCCTTCTTAAATGGAGTAGGTTCAAAAGTCATAGGTCCCCTTGTGCTTTTCTCAGATCATATGCTAAAGATGTCCCTAGAAGCACCAAAATCTGTCTTGTAATCCTTCAAATGTTTCTTTTCCAAAAATACTTTAACACATACTCTTAATTAAATGTATTGAAGTTAATAATGAATTAATATGTGTTGCTAGAACAAAGCCTTTTGTTTCTAGAATTTGACAAGGAAAACTGAATCAAAAAAGGAAAATCAGAAAAGCTGATACACAATATAAGGGAAAAATAGCCAGAGCCACAAAAATGTGATCTTGGCAACTGTAAGGTTCATTAGTAACAAATGAAAAAAAAACCACAAATTTTCATCCTGATTCAGCAGAATGTGGGAGTTGTCAACAGATAATGCCAAGAGGTCATGATCCTTAATGTCTTTTTTGCTTCAGCCTTCACTAAAACAATTAGCCTTGGCCAGATACACTAATAAAACTTGCACAGAGCAGAAAGGCCAACACAGCTAATGCAAGAGGTAACTAAAACTAGAAATTGAAAACAGGTAGACAGTGGTAGGAGATATTAAATGTTCCCATCTAACTTCATATTGTTTAGTTACCTTCATATGGAGAACTGGTTGAAATAACTTCCGAACAGCTGGTGATTTTTCTGGAGAATGGATACCTGAAGTCCCAATAACTGGAAAAGAGGAAAAAACAAAAACCAAAAAACCATATTGCCTATCTTTTTAAAAGAGCTAAGCGTAGCGCTGAGGAATTATCTTCATCCATCTTAATCTCCAGCTGCTTAAAAAAAAAAAAAGAAGCTAGCTCAGGATAAACGATTGGCAGACACCTAGGAAATCAGGAGTTTAGAAGCTAACATGAATCTGTCCAGAAAAAAAAATGTTTCAGACTAAACTTATCCTTTTAAGATACAATAATGGTCCTTAGGGAAAAAGCAGTTGATTTTGATGAAGCTTTTTGTGTTATCCTATATAACATCCTCAGTGGCAAGATATGAAAGCATTAGCTGGGTGTACTCTATGGATGGTGCAAAAAGAGCTGAAAAATGGTCCTCTAATTATTAAATGTTGACTGCCAGTTCAGACAGAGCCGCATGGCACTGGAACTCTCTTGGGTTTGGTGTTATCACATATACTCAGCAACCTTGACTCATAAAAAAGTAAGATTTTAGGTTTGTAGACAACCTAAAATTTTGTAGCAAAGAGAGACTGTCAGCACACTGGAGGGGCTAAGTAGAATTCTGAATATTCTTGATAAACAGGGGAAACATGGTACTATTCATTTCAAATAAGTGCAAGTTTCTACATTTAGACAGTGATAATCCTCTTTATAAATGCAGAATAAGGAAAACTCATTAGACAGAAAATCCACTGGACAGAGATTTGCTGAACTTCGGATTGATAACCGTTAAAGAAAACTCACAGTAAAAAAAGTCAAATTTCTGGAGAAGGACAAACTTTATACTGGGCTGTATAAACATGAATGGCATCCGTAAAACAAAAGAAATTATTCTTCTCTCCCTTTATAAAGCCTAATCTGGAATGATCTGACCTTGATTTGAATGCCATGCCTCAATAAAGCTGTTCTTCTTCGCTCTGTGTCCAGAGGAAAGCAAAGAGAAAAACCAGAAGTTTTGAAAATACACACCAAAAAGGAAACATTGAAGGAATGCAGTGACTGAGCCTAGAGAACAGAATGGTAGGTGAGACCGTGGCAAGGATCTTCAGACACATAAGAGGAAACTGCAAAGGCAAAATATTGTTTTCAATATACACAGATAAAACAAGAGCTATTAAGAATAATTTCCAGCTAAGCAGATCCTTGGGTGTAAGAAGTAAACTAAATTATCACTTAAGATCTCTTTATATTTTTGTTTTCTATTTCTGCTTCCTAGAAAAGGGTAGAATTTTATTTTGGGGGGGGGGCGGGGTTAAACATATATATTAGTTTTCTTGTTTTGATGGTTTTGGGGATCACTCGACAGAAAACTTGTTAAGGTGCAACATAAAATGAACACTGCACCACTGTGCTCTCCTTTTAGGAGTCCACATCGCTTCCTTCAAATGTGCAGGAAATTATTTTAGTAACTCTTTTGGACCTACCTATTAGTAGGTTGCTTTGGAAATTGTTTCACTTGCCTACTGCTTCAGTTGTGATGGATTTCTCCAGGGCTTGCAATAAATCCATAAATGATAGCAATTTGACACTGGGATGCATTGTTAAAACAGCACAAAACCCAGGGCAGTTACACAACCAACAGCTTTCATTCCACAGGCATCATACGGCATAAATAATGGCCATTTTATTCTTAGCAATATGTAAGCCAGATTGCAGATGCTTTACTTGCAATTTTGAATGCTTATTCCCATGGGCCAAGGCATTTAGAAATCTGGCACTTTCATGCTAGTATGATTTTTCTACCAGGCTCCTCAGGAAATCTGACATCATGTTTTGTGACACATCTTGCAGATAACATTTTCTTTTCAATTGCTCACCCAAATGTTCACTGCCTGTTATACACAATACAATTTAATATTGCAAGCTGCTTCTATACCCTGCTGTTACGATGTAATTTCTTCTTTGTGTTTTTTTTTTCTGTAAAGGGCTGGTGACGTTCATTTCTAATGCTCAAATTAGAGAAGAAACTCAGAAGTGAGGTTTACAATTAGACTAGGAATTTGATAAACATCAAAGAATTAGAAGGAGCCACTTTTTAAAACCAAAGATCAAAAGAAATTTTAGAATGTATATGGGCTTGAATAACCATTCTTGCATTCATAGTGAATGTTCCTGAAATGATAAACAAGAGAAATATCTAACTTCAGAAAAGTCTCAATCACAGAAAGAAAAAAAAAATTTACAATAACTGTGTAAAAAAATTTAATTATGTGGCAAGTATTGCTTAATGTAATGTAATGCGCCATGACAAGAATGGAAAGTAATGAAGATACAGCCACTTCAATTTAAAACAACACTGAAAACAAAACTATTCTCATCATTTGAAATCAAATGAATAAATGAAATTTCAAGAGAAATGGAGATTAAAAAAAATTAATTATATCTTACAAGATTACTATGACTCAAGAGGAACAGTTCATTTAGCTGAAACCAAAGAAGCCTTAATACAATTTTCATATTTTGAATTGTTCTGCCACTTTTTGTTTTAGCCACAGCAAAGGGATCTTTCTGGGAATTCTCTACACTTGGAATACTAGACATGAAATGAGAAAGTAAATGCATGAAACAAAGATTTGCTCATCAGGTGACAAAACTATGTCATTTGATCCCATGTCATTAAGTCCTTTGGGTTTGCAAAATATACTAAGAGAAGCTGAGCACAGTTCATTAATCTGTAATTTATTACTTGTCCAGGTTTTTGCTGACATTGTAAAAGAAGCTATAGAAGACCATTTGAAGTCTGTGAAGTTTTAAGAAATAATTACTTGAAGCTCTGCTTCCCCATTTTGTAGTCGTCCTCTTTCTTTATATAAAGGCTTGCAAAGAAATGAAGCTCCAAATTTACAGGGGGGAATTGTGAGCCGTGGTGCCATTCAATACCTTTCTGCTCAGACACTTGTGTGTGGATAGGCAAGTTATGTGTAGTTTTTAAGAGGGAGAAGAATGGGTAATGAACTACCGCAGCATACAAACAGCAAATCCCTTATCTGGTGCGTGTTGCACATATCCGACAGTGACTAAGTGAAGCCCAGTGGACAGATAACAATGCTTCTGCCAGGTTACAATGTGACTGTTAAGGGAGAAAGCTCAAACCCAAATGTATCTGTTCAGTCTGTGAGTTTTCTCCAAGGTGGTGAGAGGAAGAAAGAGAAAGCTTTACTCTTTACTCACACATTGTGGGGGCAAAAAAGTCTATGTCAGAACAAAGGCAGATGCTGAACCCAACATCCTTCCCTCCTATTCTAGATAATACTGAATATTTATTTCCTTGCACATTTACTTTTGTTGCTTCAGAAAAAAGAAAAAAAAACAACCCTAGTGATCACAGAAAAAAGTCCTGAATGCCAATGAGGGAGGAGAAAGGTTCAGGGCATGGTGATCGCACTACTGCTTATTTTGCCAGCATTCCGATCTTCACAGAGGTTGCCCATCACATGGCTTGGCACATGGGAGATGGCAGAAGCAGGGCTGGCTTTGCTGAGAATGGGCTGTATCACAGTGACCGTCCACCCTCCTCAGATGTTTCCAAGCAATTGGAGCCGTGATGGAGACCTTCAGGCCCATGATTTCACATGTCACAGTGCAGGAGTGTGCAAAGAATTGTATTTTGGTCCTGCACTGCCACATGCCCCAGACAATTAGCCTTGCATGGACATGGAGCTGAACCACAGGTATACCTTTGCACTGTCCCCAGCCTACATCCCCTGCAGGGTCCATTCCAACCTCACAGGTCAGCAGTCAGAGGATGATATGTCCAAAGCAGGGAGTTGTGCATTTCCCCCTTTAATTGAATTAAGCAGTAAATTTATCTTCAACACAGGGACCTCAGTTTGGCTCATAGTAGGAATGTGCTCCCAGGTCTCTCATATAACCCTAATAAAATTAAGTATTTACTAGGCCAAATTAAGACTGAGATTTGCTCTGCAACTCAACTGTAGACATTTCTTCTAGGCAGCAGGAGATTCCAGCACGAGTCCCTTTGCCAACTAATACTCAATTCGTTCTAACTGCAAGAGGAAAGACCAAGAGATCCCCATATCACAATAACGTACAGCTCACGGGCTCAGGCACAGACCCAGCAGGTAGGAGGCATCAGCACAAGTTTGTACCCTTTTTTTTCACCTACAGGAGTTAAAAATGAATCTAGCTTTGCACCAGCTTTTAGGTTTGAAGTGCTGCCTCTGCAACAAAATCCAGCAAGATGACAGTCTGGGAAATTTTTCTGACTTTTTAATACAAGCCCTTTGTAACAGTTTGACACCTGCCACCTTCTCCCCCGGTACTGTGTAGGAAGCTCAGGCACTTAACTCAGATTTCTTGAGTCTTTCAGATAACTGGAGGCCTAACGGGCAGCGCTGAGTTTAAGTTGTCTTTGTGGATCTTGCAGAAAACACTTGTCCTCAGAGGCTTTTCTCTTGGGAGAGCTCAGGAGTTCTTGTTACCAGCACTTGTAGCAAAGAGAAGTCTGCAAGTTTCCTTAAACAAAGAAATAATGGTAAGATGCTGCATTTCTGCCCTTCACCCACTAACCTGGGTATTCTGCAGAACACATTAACATTACAATAGGTCTTGGGATCACAGAGACATGCAGTAAGCATCCTGCTTCCAAGATTTTATATTCCCAGTAGGAAAGAGACAAAGATGGTGCTGTTATGACATATAAGTATACTATACACACACAGGAGCCATACACAGCAACACAAGAAAAAACAGAAGGGGTGATACGCACTGGTCTCTACAGATTTTTTCTAGCAAAAATATGTGTATGCCCAGAATATTGATCTAACCATATACAACACAGGATGGAGACAGAACATCTAAGCACATGATGTGGTTTTTTTAAGATATAAGTACAGAACAATCATTTTTCCAAGATCCTGGATGTCCAGCAATCTGGATGAATCACTTCCTTCCTCCACAACAGAATAACATGTGACACACAGAAGCAACAACCTGCAATTGGAAACAGGCAAGTTGGGAGACAAGAGGAGTGGAAAGTGGGAAGTGCAAACTTTCCTGTAGTAGCACAAAAGAGGTTTGCAAAACCACTTCAGCACTTTGGTGGTGAAAGTCTCTGGTGTTCATAGCTGTGTTTCTACAGCTTCTTTAAGAAGTTGGTTTGCTAAACAAGCCAATGGACAGAACCTGGTGAAAGGTCCCAGCTGAACAAGCAATAAGTCAAACCAGTAAGATTAATGCTTAAGTTCTCTTCTTGCCAAAACACCATGGTATAACTCAATATTGGAAGTATGAGTGTCTTATGGAGTATACAGAGACTCTGAACTTCAGTTGCTTTATTCAGTTTGGAAGGGTAAGGATACAGGAAGAAAATTTAAAAAGAAACAGCAGGAGGTTTTTTTTTTTGAAGTTGTTCAGAACACATTTTCACAGCTGGTAGCAGGAAGTTGTGATTTTGTAACTATTACAAATGACTCACAGGCGGAGGAAAAGCACAGCATTTTGAAATGAGATTGCAACCTGGCCAGCAGAACATGTGATGAAACTTCATAAAAAAGCAATTAGTTGGTCAATTTATCAGTAAATAAATTCTTTTTTTGCCACAAAACAGCCCTGGTCAAGCTATATGACCAGTGTATTCAATTACCTTCCAGAGTAAATATAAGCTATTTTACAAGACCCTTTCCCAGAAAGAAAATAAAAAGGAAGCTACAACTGAATAGAAAATAGTACCCTAGCCATTTCAACCTAAGTCTGAGTCTTCTAGGCTCCGTTATAGTGCTTTTCAGTGCTCATTTCACTGAAATTCTAATCTTTCACACTGTTAAATATAAATGGGCATCTGATACTGAGAACAATGTGGAAATTGTAGATACTCAGAACTTGTCTATGATTCATCAACTTGAGAATGGCAAGGATGGTTTTACTTCCATTTGCAAATAAAGCGTCTTTTCCAGAATCCAGAGGAACCGAGGTGTTTCACAGTGACCAAGGGCCCCATACCCTTTCTAGCAGACATGACTTTGCGTTTAGAAAGTCTCATCAGAGATGAAATATTGGCCATTTCTCTAGTGTCTCTAGGAGAAGAAACATGGTGCAAATGCATTTTGTGAGCTGCAAAGTGCATTTTGGGTCAGAAGCCAGGTTCTGGGATTCTAGAAAAAGTCCTTTGGTCGGATAGGACTGCAATTTTGGGCCAGCACTTTGTAGATGTGAAAGTCAGCATTTCCTGTAGCTCCCAGGAGAAAATGTAATGATGAGCGATCATCCAGCTGTTTTCTTGGACCATGGAGTTGTTGGAAGTTGTGTACTTTCTGACTGTCCTTGCTTGACCACATCCTTTAAAAGAGGTACTTTATAAAGGAGCACTTGCCTCTTGGGAAGTGTTATTTGGTTTTTGGACTCTTTCTTGGACCATGGGGGCACTCCTTGTTGGAAGTTGTTTACTTTCTGACTGTTCTTGCTTGACCACATCCTTTAAAAGAGGTACTTTATAAAGGAGCACTTGCCTCTTGGGAAGTGTTATTTGGTTTTTGGACTCTTTCTTGATCCTAATGTTTGGGTTTGTCATTGAATCCATGTCCATACCGCAGAAAAGCTACCTGAAGGAGGGGCTTCTATGAAACACTGATGGTAGCCTGAAGTGTCTAAATATGTTGGTATCCCTTCTGTAAACACAGAAAGACAACAGAGAGACAGAATCACTTTTCTAAGCCAGTTGTTTAGAAAAGAAAAAGGACTAGTACTTTAAATTTAATAACTCAATAGAAGCTTTTTGTTATTTCTCATCATTAAGTCCTTTAGATGAAGAAAAATAGAAGTAATCTTTACTATCTGGATCACAGCTGAATCTTAGTCCCCCAAAAGTCACACCTGTGAGGTAAACCAATGGGAAAAGGTTTTCTGATAGATGAAATTTTTCAGAATATGCCAGAGAGTTTGCAAGGATGGAATTTCATCAGGAATTTTGAATTTATGGGTCTATTCTCACTGGAGACACTAAAAAAAAGAGAAAAAAACCAAAAACAAAACAAAACAAAAGAAAACAACCAAATTAAACAACAAAAAACCCCAACAAGATGAAAGAAATGGGGGTAAGGGAAAACAACCAAATTAAACAAAAAAAAACCCAACAAGATGAAAGAAATGGGGGTAAGGGAAGGATTGAACTTGAAAAATATAGCTCCAGATTTCGTATACCCAAGCATTTGTCAAGGACACGGTTTTGATTGGGTTCCTCTGAGATTCCCTGAGAGATATACAGGTTTGGATTTCAAAAAATATACCCAAGCATTTGTCAAGGACATGGTTTTGATTGGGTTCCTCTGAGATTCCTTGAGAGATATACAGGTTTGGATTTCAAAAATAATAACATATAAAACCACAAGACTGAAGAAACTGTTTGTGTCAGAATCCAGTTCTTGGCCATCATAGAAATGTAGACACACAAGAAGTTGCTCAGAAATATTAAATTTTCTACAGTCGTAGAAATGGGCAAAGATTCTGGAAATTGATTTGTTTTAATTTATTTGGCTCATCTCTAGTGGGAGCAATGCAATATTGACAGCATATCCTCCTCCCACTCATGAACACAACTGGTGTTATATTCGAGCCAAAAGAGAAAATATGAACAGACTCTGCTATTGCAGCATTTTGGCAAAATTAAAAGTCTTCAAATGACTACAGGAGAAAGTGTTGCACTGGAGATACTAGGAAGTTTCACAAGTAGTACAGCCTGAGCCTGCTTGAAGTTGGGCTGGGTTGACTGTCCTCTGTGACCAAGTTGCAAGAAGACATTTTAGGCTGGTAGCACTCTGAACTCAAAAGTTTGCCTCAGGATAGAGGTTTCTCTTTCTTCCCAAGGGATCTTAATCTGAGAATGGTAATGGTATGAGTATCAAAGCTTGGTAAGTAAGTCTTCTTGAAGGGCATTTCCTCAGCTGATATCTAAGAGATCTTGTCCTGTTTAGACTGAACGTAGAGGGCAATATGTCCCGAGCAGAGGAAACAGCTGTAGAATCCTTGACTGACATTTAGTAGAAACCAGTATATTGGATGGAAATGTCTTTGTGAAAACTAGTGGGATGCAAATGCCTAAAATAAGAATAATTCACTTAAAAGCAAGCCCAGTCCAACATAGCCTGGCAGATCTAAGGACCTGTACAAGGTCCCCTGCAGAGTAAAGGCTTTCTGTCCTGTTGGCTAATGGCTTGGCCATGGGTTAGTTTTAAGCATATGTGATTGCCCCATCCCACTCTTAAAATGGTCCAGTTCAGGGTACCACATAGAGGACCCTCACTACTCAGCACTGGTGAAACCTCATCTCTGTGTCCAGTTCTGGGCTCCCCAACGTAAGAGTGACACAGACATACTGGAGCAAATCCAGTGAAGGGCCCTGAAGATGATTAAGGGCTTGGAGCATCTGTCGTATGAGGAGATGCTGAGAGAGCTAGGGTTGTTCAGCCTCAAGAAGAGAAGGCCTGGGGGGAGGCAAATCTTATCAACATGTATAACATGTATAAGTACCTGATGGGGGGAGTCAAACTTTTCTCAGTGGTGCCCATTGAACGGACAAGAAGCAATGGGCACAAATTTAAATACAAGAAGTTCCACTTAAATACAAGAAAAAACTTTCCTACTGTGAGGGTGATCGAACACTGCAACAGGTTTGCCCACAGAGGTTGTGGAGTCTCTATCCATGGAGATATTCAAATCCCAACTGGCCATGGCTCTGGGCAACCTGCCCTAACTGATGCTGCTTTGAGCAAGAGGGTTGGACAAGACAATCTCTAGGGGTCCCTACCAACCTCAACACTTCCGTCATTCTGTGATTTTGTGTCCCACTAATGGTGTAGCTATTGAATGCTCAATTCAAGCTTTTAGGCCGGAGGGGTCCAAGCACTAGAGGTCAAAAATGGAGGAAGGGCCAAGCGCTGGCAGATGACTGGCCCAAGGGGTGGGAAGCAGTGGAGCCCTTTCATCTCTTAGGACTTATGACAAAGACATTAAAACATGAAATGTGACTTTTAGCTCAAGATGCCATCTGCAGGTGCGTGCAACATAGTGCTAAGCTGTGCCTATGAGTGGAATACAGCAGAAGCAGAAACTTGGATGCTATTCGGTTGGCAACACAGGAAAGCAAAAAGTAAAATCTTATCTCCTTACCCCTCATAGATCTTTTTATGAAATTTTCCATACCAGGCATAGTCCTTGTTTAGGTCAGTCCTATGGCCCATAATATGCACAATAATAATATAAACCACATACAAACACATCATATTCCAGCTTTTTGTAAAGTGGTCCAGCTCCATTGAAATCAGTGAGGATGTAGCTAAAGCATTATCACAGTTGTCCTTGTAGCAAGCAGGGAGCACGTGCAATACCATAGTATGAACGAGAACGGAGTAGGAGAGTTTGGGACCTGACTTTTAACATGTAGACACTAGCAACGAAGCTGCAAGATTTTAATCAGCTACACCATTTTACATGTGCCATGCACGTCATTTGCTTATTTTGGGAAGAGCTTATTACTGTGTCTGGTCTACTGTAAATGTTAATGCATGTAAATGCTAATCAAGATTCTTGCTCTGGTTTCCCACCTCACCTAATTGGATTGCATTAGAGCTTGTTTGAAAGTTTGCATTCAGAATCACAAATGGGATTGGAACACATCTCCCTTGTCTCAGCATGGTGGCGGCTATGCTGCAGGGGAAGAGTGGAAACTAGCAGTAGCAGGGCCAATATGTCAGTGAAGCCAAATCCCTTTTTTATGCAAATAAATGTCCTGCAGAGTTACTTGGAAATGGTCACACACCTCTCTTCAGTGTCTATCAAAAGTAAGGAACTCTATTATTTTACAACAAACAATATAGGATTTGCAGTGACCGCAGGATTTAGGTGAATGTGAGACATGCAGGAGTCTATGTATCGAAATACAGCATATTACAAACGCTGTGACCAGACTTAGGGAAGGGGGGAGTATGAGCTTCTTCCTCCTGCTATGGGTTTGGCTTGGCTGCTATTGAAATCTGAGCAGCAGCCCCGTTAACTACCATGTGGCTCTCAGTGCAATATTTGGACTTAATGAAAGTAACCACTCCTAAATCACAAGAAAACAAAAATAAAATCTACCCTGTAGATAAATGTCTCCCAGTTTTAATGTGCAACCACTTCTGCCAATGCGACAGTTCTGCAGATACTAGGGCTGACACTCTACTGTACATTTATTCACTTTTTTTTTTCCACTGGCTGTTGTGGTTTAACCCGGCAGGCAGCTAAACACCACACAGCTGCTCGCTCACTCCCCCCCGCAGTCTGTATCCCCAGAAACTTTACTTGGATGATGGTTTTAAAACTTTCTGAAAATAAAAGCAAAGCAACAAGGTCCTTCTAGAAAAGAAGATGCTTCTTTCATCTTTAAGGTTTTTTCAAGCTTTTCTTTTCAATGCACTAATGTGATTGTAATAAAATACCCATTAAAACTACCCAGGTATTTGGCCGCTCCCTAGCAACTTTTACCTAACAATCACAACACTTTACATAAGATGTAATATATGTTATATATAATATTTATTTTATATAAATTTTCACAAATAATGCTGGTCAGAAATTCTTTGAGATAAGAAATCTTAATCAAAGATGAAACATATGCATCGCACCTATGGTGAAAAACTGCCAGTTTCCTAGCTCAAAACAGCCTAAGTTTCTGACAGCTCTTGTGGGGGTCTAACTAGGAGATCAGCTTTCCAGGACTGATGGCCTGAAGACACACCCTTCTATAAGGAAGAGAGCTGGTAACTCCACCTTCCCCAAGGCAGACACAGGAGCCCTGTCTCCAGCCCCTCGACCCATTAATCTCTTCCAAACTTGCTTGGTTAGACCTGGTACAAGCTGTGAACAAAATACCTTTAACTGCATGGATTTTGGGTCCTCATTTAATTTTTGTTAAACAACCTTCTCTGTGTTTTTCTTCCTTCCACAGAGAATTTGAAAACATCTGTTTTTCAATTTCTAAACAGAAACTCTAAACAATAAGAATGGTTTGTGCTTTCCTATTTGACAGAAGTGGAAATAGAAGCTCACATGTATTAAGAAGTATAGACTGGAAAGCCTTTAAGTGCTGCTAAAATACATGGAACTTCAGAGCCTAAATATCACTTCAGATTTGGCCCTCATATATGATAATGACATGTTCACTGTTTTTCCCCAAACACTTAGCTAGCTACCAAAAGGGAAATCTGGCATTTTATCTATGTTAATGTTACTCACTGAGGTTCTCCATAAAACTGTCCAAGTCAAAATGTTTTAGGCTATTTGTAATTTTATTACTGATGGAGCTCAGGAATGAGAAAATACCAGGAGTCCCAGACATGGGGTATACCCATTTTTTCTTCTAACTCTCCAACTTACTGACATACACCCTCTCTCTTGATTCATAACTCAGTGCTACAACACACTGCTGTTATTTTACAATTTTCTTTACATCCTGGACTAGTAACAGGAAAGAAGCCTCAAGAGGAGGACAGCAGCCTCTCCTCACTTTAACTCTTTGCAAAGAGGAAGACTGAATGAGTTCTCTTAGTGGGAAATGAACCTCAAGAAGATCTCCATAGAACCAGTTTGAACCCATTTGTGTGTTGTGCAGAGATTCCTAGCATGCCAAGCTGATTCGGCATTGAATGAAGAAGACTTGGCGTGAATTAATTTGTGGGAGAAAAAAAAAATCTTTCCATTGCATGTTCTGTCTACTAGATTCAAAGAGAAGGGCGAGCATTAGAGAGAAAGAAAAGAAAAAGAAAAGAGGTACTGAAAGGGAGTTGTTTTGCAAGAAGATGAAGGTGTAATAACCCCAATATGATAACTGCCATAGTCCTGCTGGTTAGTTGTATCTTACAAGTTTAAGTGCAGAGACTGCACTGTAAAATACCTTCTGGCTTTCTTATAAGTCAACTCCTCTGTTTATTATAAACAGAACCTGACTTGGGAACCAGCAACAACAATGAAAGAATTACCTCTGCTCCTCTGAGAAGCTTGGCTGCTTTTCCATTGCTGATGTCTTCTCTTTGCATCTTTAACAGTTCAGCCTTATTTGCTGCAAACTTCATTGTGGGTGCTGAATACTCAGTGCCTGTAATACTTTTGCAAGCCTGACATTGAGTAATAGCTTTCTAAAAATGCCTTGAAGGCCATTTTAAATGTGGCAAAATGGTCTGTAACAAATAGGTAAATGCAGAAACCTCATGGGATTTCTATAAAAAGACCTTGAAGAAAGGAAGGAAACTAACTGCTGTCTATGTTCGGCTGTTGTGTTAAAATACCTTTTGCTTCAACACTTTTCATGGATATAATACTGTCGTGGTTTAAGCCCAGCCAGCAACTCAGCCCCACCCAGCCACTCTTTCACTCTCCCTCAGTGG
>NW_009232553.1:37878-46611 GCF_000690835.1 Fulmarus glacialis
ACAGCAGGAACGAAAACATTCCTGTGTTATCAACACTGTTTCCAGCACAAATCCAAAACATTGCCCCATACTAGCTACTATGAAGAAAATTAACTCTATCCCAGCCAAAACCAGCACAAATACAATATACTTTTTACTGGGGAGATGCAGCTTTTCTCACAAGAATGTCTATCACCTAGAGGATAAGTCATTATTCAGGTCAAGAAACGCTCCAGAAAAGTGCATCACATATGGGAACAGTTTCAGGTACTTTATTATTTTCCCAGCCATTGCAGAGCCTCATGGAAGATCCTTCTATGTGTCAAACATCTTTACAGACCCAGATTCTGATTGAGAGGTGTAATCAAATCTCTGGGAAAGGTAGTAAACAACAAAAAAGATCAAAGAAAAATCTTTCATGGTTGTAAATACTTCTGTCCACATAAACCTAATTATAATTTGTATGTGCTAGAATATATGTGGAGTTTTATCCCACCCTTCTAAGTGCTTAGGGTTGGTAGCCATCTACACAAGATGAAAGAATAGTCTCTTAAATAACTGTTTTCTCAGTAACCAGCTTCCTGGGATCAGAAAGAAACAACTAAGAACTAATGTTTTTAGTATGAAAAAACTATTGTATAGACAATTGCCAAAGATTTTATCTTTAGATAACTATCTTCTTCTGTCTCTACTGGAACAGAAGCAAAGTTGATAAGCTTCATTGAGACACATTTTATGTTTTGTTGTGACCATTACACACAATCTCTGCATGCTGTCCAAATGCTTTGTCAAGGTTGAGCGGGGATAAGGACACCACTGAAGTTCTTACCATAGGTAGAGAATAGTATATTACCAACATGTTATGGCAATGGAGCTGAGCACACAATGAAGAAACAGTGACTTGGGCACACTTTGGTAATCAAATATATCTGTGATCCTGATACGTGGCTGTAAGCCATTCATTGTAGAAGTTGGAATGACATTAGTGGTGGAAACTATGGTGACACTCTGGTGACCGTAGCAGAAAAAACTTTCATGAGGTGGAAAATAATGTAAGCAACCGTGAACATTAAGGGAATCATCCAACACTATATCCTCTATCAGCATCATCCTTGAAGCTGCCTGCATGGGAGCTGCTCAGTTACATGCCACCTTTCTGGGGCTCCTATGACTCTTGCTGGTTTTGGTGACCCACCAGCCACTGTGCAGTGCAATGAGACAAGAAGTCCCATCAGGAGTATGGTTACTGCCCACAGCTCACAGGTATGGACCAACAACAAAGCATCACTGTATTCTTGACCTGAGGAATGAAAGAAGACGTGGGTATGGACCACTCTCCCTACCGCAGTGAGGAGTGCTTTAGAAATGTTTTTAGCAAAGAAAACAAGTACAGAAAGAAAATCTGGCAATCAACCTAGCACCTTTCACTCAAGTGAAACCATTATTTCAATCAGCCACATATTCTCTTTTTTCCAAAGTAGAGACTGCAGGGTGTAGCCTGAGATGTCCAGATTTTATTTCATAACTATTCTGCTTTATATTTCATTTGGCTTAGCTTTATTATTTTTACAGTCTACCAAATGCATTGCAGGGATATAACAACCATTTTCAATGATGTCTTCTGTTTATCCTTGAGGCAGTTCCCTCCTGCCTGTTGCTAAACTGCTTTGAGTAATGTAGTTATTCAAAAAATAAATGCATTTCTGTGAAATGCATCTAAATGTGATCCTCTCTGAAATGTTATTTGAATTCTATACTACATCCTTGGCTCAGAGGTTTGGGGATATTTCTTTAATCCCTCTCCCTCTAGTCTTTCAGTCACAGATGAGCTTTCCAGGAGTAAAACTTTCAAGAGTCTTATACATGATACGATTCAATTCTGCAACAGAAGTGACACAAGCTTTTATCCACCTGCTGGAGTTAGATTATTTCAAGAAATATATTCTGCTCAAAGTACCAGTCGTGTTCCTCTGCTGTGTGTGGTTCTGAAGTCGTCATTTTATTGTGACTGCAACTGCTGTACACCATAGAGCAGACACCCTTCTCTGCAAGCAGGTCAGTTTGGCTTCTGCAGTCCCATATTTCTAACAGCTTGTTGTGCTGGGAGGGCTGCAATGCCCAGGGACTCACCCTCCAGTCCTGGAGTAGTCCAGCAAGTGGGCATCACAAGGAGATGGCTCTGGGCTAGAAGAAAGAGTCTGCAGCTCAGCACTGTCCTGCAAATACAGTGATGATCTTGGTTTGGGTAGAAAGAGGGTGACATGCAGCAGTAAGAGGATAGAAAGCTGTGCTGGAGAAGTGAATGGTGTTTTAGGTGGCCTAACTCAGCAGCTCCTCAATGTTGCAACTCTGCAGCAAAAACTATTTTACAGTGGGGGATCAATGAATTCATTTCCAACATCTTTTTAAAAAAATAATTAAGCTGGGATGGAGAAAGCATGCAGAGCTATCAGGAGACTTTTCCCTGAGCTATAGCAGCTGCTGAGGAAGTCGATTTTACCTGCTAGAGGAGGGAAGCTGTTGATGGAAAAGGTTGTGTCCGCTGGCAGTTTGCATTTCTTTAGAAACTTCACTTTCTGGCAGCAGTTGCACAGGAAACCTTTTCCACTGTAGGATACTATCTGACAGAAAAGTGTAGTTGCTGATGGAGAAAATGGTATGTGTCCAACCAGAAAGGATTTATCCATCTGCTGCCCACTGCTGATAAACATCTG
This sequence comes from Fulmarus glacialis, assembly GCF_000690835.1. Lineage (NCBI taxonomy): Eukaryota > Metazoa > Chordata > Aves > Procellariiformes > Procellariidae > Fulmarus > Fulmarus glacialis. The sequence continues at coordinate 40,572 of NW_009232553.1, forward strand.
ATTATAATGGAGAAGGTCTAAAAATATTCCTAAATTTTCAATTAAACATGCCACTGTACAAGATTTTCTTATGACTCTTCCTCAACCTTTTTTTTTTTTTTTTTTAAATGTAGAGAAATACTTCTTTTAAAAGTTATTAATTGCCAAAATAGAAATAAAAAAGAAAGTCTAACTATCGGAGACAAAGTTCATCTGTAATCTAATTACGAACAACTTTTAATAAACCTTTATGACAAGAAATGGAAAAAAAAAAGTAATAGAGAGGTTAATAAGAAGGTCAACATGAAACGTCACGTTGAAATGCTGCTCCAGCATTTAGAGAAGAGTGAGCTGTGAACATATATTGGTTTTGGCCCACAGAGTTAGACTAATCACAGAATGAGAATGATCCCAGATAATCCAGCACAGATTTTTAATTGAGCTCTGCGCATTGCTGGGATAGGGCTCTGGGAATTTAGTCATTTCTGTATGATTAATAAACACCAAGTTAATGGCCAGAAGGGACCAACAGATCAATCAGTCTGACATCTTGCAAAACAAAGCTCATGAGATTTCACCCACTTGTCCGGCACCGCTTCCAGAAACACATCTAGTCCTGATCTGCGGATAGCCGAAGATGGAAAAACTGTTGCCTCCTTTGGGAGCCTGTTTCGCTGTTAAAAATGTATGTCCTGTTGGCAATTTGAATACCTCTAGTTTTATTTTCCAGCTGTTGTTTCCCGCTAATATTTTCCTTCCTGAGTTAAAGGATTCTTTGTACTTGGGGTTTTCTCCCCACTAAGCTAAGCAATATTGATAATCAAATTTTCTTTCTCAGGTTTCTTTTTGATGAAAGAGTCTTTCAGTGTACGGCACTTCTCACAGCCCTCAAAAACTTTTTGCAGCTCATTTTTTTATTTCTCCAGAATTGTCCCAAGGGACTCTGCATAATGTGGAGACCAGCCTGGTAATGCTCCAAATGTATGTATTAGGTAGATGTTGACAAATTTCAGCTTCTTGTTTGAAGGGTTTCTTTATTATCCCAAGACACAACGATGATCTTCTCCCATACTCAGTGTTATAATGAGTGTTACATTGCACATTTTGCAATCTCTTATCTTTCTGATTTCATGTGGCTAAATGCTATATGTCTGGCACTCAAAAGTGCTTTGCACTTAACAAAATTAAATAAACTACTGCATTATTTCAACTCTAGTAATTTAAAGATGTAATGGAATGCATTTACTCATTTGCATTGCATTTGTGATGTTGTACCAGGTAATTTTTCTAAAGAAAGTCAGTTCTGATTTAGACCTCTGCCTTCCACTTTGGCTGTTCAACTTGAATTTGCTGATCACATCATCTTCCTTAAGGATAAAAGACTGTTTAACAGAGGTTGTACTTTCTGATTTAGAGTTGACTCCTGACACTGCAATCACAATTCTCATTGTAAGAGGCAAACTGTAGCTCACAGTGACGCTGATGGTGGACTGAATCATGTTACCTTTTGTGCACACTCACACCAGAGTTTAAATACTCCCTGTCTATGAATCTGATTGATAGCCTAACCATAGATGTCCCACAGAGCCTCTTTCTTGGCCTCTTCTGATCTTCCAGAAATGGTCTCTATTGCCACAAGAAAAGCATTGTTCCCCGTATTGCTTTGTCATGATCTGGATAAAAATTATGGGTAACCTTTTATACAAATGCATTCTGTCTGCTGTATTTTGTGAAAATTAGGCAATCGGAATCTGATTCTTTCCCCTCTGCAATTTTCTCATGGGGTTCATCAAATCCTATTGTGTCCTCACTGAAGAGGACACTTCTCTTTTAAGCACTGTGAGTGCATGCCAAAAAGGTGACAGTCAGGCAGGGATCAGAAAGAGCAATACCCACAGACATCGTAACTGTCTGTAGGGAGGAAAAAAATGAACAGGAGAAGTTTCATAATATGAGAGAGACAGTTTATCTGTAGAAGACCATCTTGGAGACTTAAAGTCAAGGTGAAACTATTGAAATGGGCAGCTGGTTATCTCATCCCAGCCCACTGTTTTCTTAAGGTGTTTTTCCTCCCAGCCCCTAGTTTAGACATCCACCTTTAACATGCCAAAATCTAAGATGATTTCCTTACCTTCCTTAAAATCAACAGAAAGAGATAAGAAATTCCAAGGTAAGTCGTGTTAAGACAGGTATCTAGGACAGGTGGCTTAGTTTTAGAAATGCACATCTCCCTCCAGCAATTAGAAAGGGAGTCAGGGCAACTAGGCTGGACTTACTTGTCAAGTTTTTGGGTGCACAGATTAGGGAAGAGGCATTTGATCTTCTGCATCCCATGTTGTTTCAGGTCTTTTTTTTGATATATGCTGGCACATTAAGACTGAATTTGGCTCATTGAATCTCAGTGCCCATAAGATCCCCAGGAGCTTTGTTCCTACGCATTGTGACTATCTCCAATGTTCTGGCAGGCCCTATGTGTGATCAGTGCTCTATAGGCAGTTTGTAATTACAGAAAAGTGAAAGAGGGCTGGTCAAATCTGTGATTCACATTCTTGCCTAGTCATTTTGCAGATTGTGCTCAGAGAAGACTGAGCACAATCGTGATATGAAGTCTTTCATCTGCAGTTGGTTAGTTTGGCAACTGCGCATCCTGTCTGGAAGATTTAGAGAAGAGATTCATGCCCTTTCTTTATATTACCACCCAGTGAATCCGTTCTAGGTAAATGGCCTATGGGGCTGGCAAACCATCTCATTTCTTATAGAGAAACTGGCTGATGTTCCTGGTCCTTAACTACCTAATCACAGGCTTTCTAAGAGTGTCCTAGCCTTTACCATATTTACTGCATCCCAAACTGATTGCTCTTACAGGTTAGATATTAGTGCCTGAAATGAGGCACTCATGATCTCAAATAACAATTTTAAAGCAAACTGAATGTTGCAGAGGGTTAACAATCAACAGACCATCTATAAAATAAAATGGAGGTTGCAATCTGTCAGAAAGACAAACTTCAAACTGTTATTTCATGCATGTATGATGGTGATATCATGTTCAACTTATCTAAGGGATTTGCCCTTGGCTCTTTATGCTTAGCAGAGACACACAGATATCTCTACTTAATGATTCATCCCTTCTTAAAATAGGGAGAATAAATCATTTTCTGTGCACGTCTCTTTCACTAGTTATAAAAAGAATCTTGATGATAAACAGGCTACAGCATGCAGATGACTCTTAGTTGACTAGTATTGTGAGATGAACCCTACCTAATATTTGACTGCAAACAATAAGAATAGAGGAGTGACCATACTAGGTGAGACCAAAGGTAGTCTGTCTCCAACAATAGCTAAAAGCATCTTTCTGTGGAAGAATACAAAACCAACCAAAAGTGGTATTTCTCCCAAGCAACATTTCTCCCAGCTTCCAGACTTCTCAAGCTAGACATGGTTTCTGTCTGCAGAATTTATTTAAGGTTAATAAAAATGTAAAAATATATGATAATCTTTAATGGATTTCTACTCCATGAACTTGTCAAGTCTTCCCTTGACTCCTTGTAAACTTTTTGTATCTTCATTCCACATCATCTTAACTACATGTTCTTTTGTTTCTGTTTTGAAATTGCTTCATTAGAGATGCTCACTCCCTATCCATCCACCTCACACCCCTCATGAGTTTATTGATCTATCACACACTCCTCCTTAGCTGTCCATGTAGTCAGAAAAGTCCTACCTTATTAAACTGTTCCTCATATGGGAGTTTCTTTTATTCTGCACAATTGCCACCAATTCAAGAGAATGTGAAGTCTGTTGTCTCCTTTTTATTCCATATCATTCTCTCATGGGCAACTCAGCACCCCTCAGGTGACTCTTGTTTGGGAGCGTTGTTCCCTCAAACCATTAATTCCTGATGCCGGAAAGAACACGAAATAGTCTTGTGAATCAGAGCAGGTAGGTGACACAGAAGTACACACGTAAGGTTTTTAAAGATGCTCGCGATTTTCTGAGCAGGCAAATGCTGCTATGAACATTTATAATAAAGACTCAACACTGTTACATGACGTGTCTTGCTGAGGTACCTATCTATAGAATTACCATATAAATTTTTGGAAATATTTTTTTATGAAAAGTGATGAAGTAAAACAGATATTTTTGAAATTATGTGGTTGTAAATTAAACATTGATATAGATGTGATGGTATTTTGGTTTGTTTTGAAAAAGCAAAATTCCAAAAGTTTCTCATTAGAATTTTACCATCGAGAAAGTGTGTATTTATGATACACACACATTAGCTAGAGAAGAAATGTTACTATTTGCATCAGAAAAAAACCAACTACTTGTATAACATTTGCAAGTTGTATGCTATTACTTTTCCTTAATAAAATCACTCCTATTATATGGTAATAATGAAGAAAAATCTATCATGTTTTCCTTTTTCAAATTGTGATTGGTTCAAAATGGATTTTGTTATTGAGAGGTTTTATGGCAAGAATTTCAAAAGTCATTGTGCACACCTAAATTCATTGCGGCCTGAAGTCACTGGCAGCACCTGCGAGTTCCAGTGAGAACATGATGTGCTCAGTGTAAAGCGTTTAGATACTGAACTTCATGTATTTACTTCTTTCACATCTCTATACCTCGTTTGTCCTCTTGTTTTCTCACCCTTTTTACCCTAAAACGACTCAAAAGCACCCATGACTCAAAGAATTACTTGCACTAAGCCACATTCATGCACATGACACTGTATCATGTGTCTCTATTAGACTAAATTAAGGCTTTTGGCATCAAGCCCCTGCCCACAAGAATTGCCTGTATCTGCATCTTGTTACAGGCTGCACCCCATCCAAATGCCATGCTCAGCTCACAATTAACAATCCCTTTGAGTAAGCAGGGTGGAAAACGGTTATTTTGTAGAATTTTGCTATAAATCTGGAGAAAATTTCGCCTTTAGAGGCTTACTGATTGCTGAAACTTAGAGGATTGCTCACCCACATGAGGAAAACAGAAATTGTTTACCCACAACTGTCCTGTTGAAACCATCATATTTTTGCACATTGTTGGTTTTTGCCATAAAAATAATTCTTTTTTTTAATGACGGAAGCATTTTTTAAAGCAGCTGAAAGACTTGGAACCAAAGAGACAGGTGATTCAAAACAAAATAGAAATCCCATTAGACAGTACTCCATGGTTATTTAAAGATTTACAGGCTCATTTGACACCTACACAGACGAAATTGTCCTTCTACATGGCTTAAATCCCTGGTGGGGCAAAGACAACCTAGATGGTTTTTGCATTTTATGTGTTCAAAGGATGTTTGTTAAATATCTCATAAGAAACTAGCTGGTTAATGAAGTCAAAACCAATACATTCATTGGTCAAAACCAGCCTTGTTGTCAAAGCATTATTTGGGAATTCAGAAAATGTAACCTCAGGTCTGGTTCTGTCTTAATATGAGCATGCTATTTAGAGCAGGTTCGTTAAAGTAGTTGGGTGTCCTACAAGTGCAGATTTTTATTCACATTACACAATACTTGGACCAAGGCTGGCTTTTACTGCGAACCTCAACACTGGGCTTTGAGATTCGAATGGATCTTCAAAACCAGGCTTGTTCCAAAGGCAGCTTTTGGACTGGAAATGAGCTGTGAAGGACATCTTTGAAACTTCGCTGGAAGACCACCTCATATAGTAGGTGTTCTGTGGCACAGAGTTTCAAAGGAGCCTGACCAGGGTGGTCAGACTCCTAAAGTCACCCAGCGTTGTGCAAACATAGTTCAGTAGTGGAGACTGGGGAAATGGAATCAAGAAGGATGTCAGGCCAGTTCCCCCATCTCCCTTATCTATTCTCTCACAAACACAGCTTCCATCAGTGCACTTTTTCAAACTGTTTTTATCCCTGCACCCATTTTTTTTTTAATCTATACAAAAAAGTTGTCTTTCGGCACTGCCATGACTGTCTACTGAGTTCACAAAACCTTGTAAGAGGGAATAGTTGCAGCTGTTGCTTTTTTAGATTGTAAGGAAATTGTAAATACCAAACAATGTTTCTGGTTTGCTTGGGTTTTCTCTCTCTTCC
>NW_009232553.1:46621-80251 GCF_000690835.1 Fulmarus glacialis
ATCATTTAACCCTTTACTGAAGAATGACACACTTTATTATTATAGGAGGAATAGAAATCTATCACTTGCCTCGGCAAAATGAAAAAGGAGTGTCCTTCTCTTATGGGATGCTTTTAAAATTCCCATGAATCGAAAGACTAAAATTTAATAAAAAATTCTGCCTAGAGAATACGTTTTGTTTGTCTGCACATGAGGAGCTATAGTGATAGCTTTCTGTTCAATACGGGACACTGCTGGCAGAGGCAGTAAATATCTGTCAATGGACATCTGGTGGGAGAATAATTCATATCTTCCATAACAAAAAAATAAAAGTGAGGGGTGGATGTAAAATGGGAAATAAACAGAGGTTTGTCTCTGTAAAATCTCTATGCTTTTACCTGAGGAGGATGGAGAGATGCTTCCACTCAGAAAGGAAAGAGCCGAGGACAGTCATTATTCATGAGGAGGAGGATGTTTAGTATTGGGGTACTTTACATTATGGGCAAACCTATTCTGATTCTCAGTTTAAAAATTTGCATTAAATCATCCTTGGGATATTCAGAACAACAAAACAGTTTAGCTGGAATTTAGGATGGTCACAGAAAGAATAAAACACTGAAATGAATTAACCAAGACAGCAGGAGCATCTTCAGCCTGAGAGGTTTCTAAGAGCAGACACTGTCTGACAGGACAAGTTTACACAAAGCTGAGTCCCTCCTGAAGCAGGAGGATGGACAAGTTGACCTTCCAAAGTCTCTTCTAGCCCCATTGCCTCTAATTTTGTGTTTCTTGTATATAATACAGGAATGGATTCATTTAAATACACTGAGAGGGTTTGAGTTGGGAGCTGAGAATCACAGGTCTGCTAGGCTTGCTGCAAGGTTGCTTCCTTTTCCTGCACAGCATTTTGAGGTGAAAGGATTTAACTGGGCCATTAAACAAGAAGCTCTTTGCACGTGCCATGCACTAGCTCAATGGTAAACATAATCTTTAAAGCTTGCAGAAACATGCACAAGACTAAGGGCCAACTGGAGGCACTTCCTCCTCTACCATAAAAGTTTTGGGGTAACATGAGAGAAAGGTGGATGAACCAAAAAGACAGCCTGGTCAGATGTTGAAAATAACTAATCTAGTCACCTCCTAGCATGTTATTTTCTCCTTGCTTGAAGAAAATTTTTATTAATTCCAATATAATGTAATTCTACTTTCAGGGTCACATTTAAAACCCCCACAGAGCTAGTTTCATCTGCAGCACACATTCATTCTGTCAGTGTCAATCTCTTTTTCAATTATTACCCTCTAAATCCTTTTGCAAACAAAATCAGTGCATGCAACTGGCTGTGAGACTTTTTGGTAACAATGAACAGAATGAGGTCTTGATGAAAAGGTCAGTCCAAATCCATACATGACATTTTTCTCTCTCTGTTCTGAAGCTGCTGTGAAGGGATTCAAAGTAAGACAAACTTGAGTGTGAAGTCTGACCCTTTATTTGGGTGATATGGGATGACAGGTAAAGAAAGGGGAAGAAATTAAAACCTTAGCTATTTTTATGGTAACTTTGTAAAAATGTATTTGCAAACAGAAAAGCTGAATAGTCTTTTTTTTCTTTTTTCTTTTTTTTTTTTTTTAAAGGATGAACCTCAGCAGATTAACAAAAATACTTTTCAGATCTCTTTAATTCTACCTAGTTATAGGACTTTTTTTCTTATAGTTCTGGTATCCAGACACACTTGCAGGGAACCTGAGAGCTTTTAGTAGGATATTTGGGAAGAAAAAAAGAACAAAAATTAAACAGATGATTAAAAATTCCTGAGAAACAAAAAAAAACACTTCCTCTGAGAAAACATTGTTGACAATTTTACTTTAAATGCAAAAAATGTCTTCTCCCAGGGAAGAACTATTCTTGCTTTCAGGACTCTCTTGTGTCTTCCTTATTATAACTCGTAAGTTTTTGCTTGAAAGACAAGACAAAGATAATAGACTACATATGACCCTGCTTTGCCAGAATAAGTCAGTAAAAATTATGGGGATGATCTATGTTGTTTTCCAGAACAGGATGAGAGTTATTATACTCTTTGCTACTTTGTTCAAGCAAGAAGGCAGGCAATGGCTTTCAATCACAGGCACCACAGTTCTCAGAGAACCACACTCCTAGAAGCCACCACCTGGACATTATAAACTAACCAAATTGAGTCTGGAGCCTCAAGGCAAAGAATGGAAATATTAGGTGGTTAAAAAGCAGAATCTGGCAAATAAGGGATGCCAAGTGTACAGAGAAGCAGGTGAAACTCCATACCAGGGAAGCAGTGGCACACGGGAGAGCCCAGGTCCGCCTTATTTTTGAGAGAAATGGTGAGCCTCTGGAAAACCATACCTTTGTAAGCCCTCAGACGCTTTCACCTTTCTTTCTCGAGTGTTACGTTCCTTTTAGCACACAAAACTAGTGCTGTGTTTCAAAGAGGCTGCTCTGAGTCAGTACATCTTCCTTTGGGTCACAGCTGTTAAAGGAAGAGGTTTTTGTAGGCTCCAAAACCTGCCGGAGCTGCTCAGAAAACACATCTCATAAACTAGGGTGAAGTATCCTAACAACATACTGTGAGAGCCAGAAAATCCTTGGATCTGGGCCTGATATGAGAGGAGTGGCAGGGCTCAGTCACCAGAGAGGGTGCATTTCAGAGACGCTGAGGAATTGGGGCAGCTCATCCTGGAAGTGCTGATGCAAGGTAATCATTGAACTCAGTAAAACGTAGTGAAAGGTGAGGTCTTTTCTGGCTCAGTACTCAGTATTATCTTTCAATGGATTTGTTTCTGCAGAGGGTTTAGTGTGTAGATATATATAGTGACTGATATAGTGACACCATAATATAGCCCCCATCATAATATAGCCCCCATCGTTCTTCTCCCTTCACTGTGGGTCCATTTGCTTGCAGATCTCATTTTATTATTAATTGATATCACATGATGTGTTCATCTACACAACAGAGAAAGACACAGTCGCTGCTTAATGGAGCATGCAATTGAAGATAGGCAAAATGATGTGTTGGAAGGTCTGTAGTTGAGGATCCAAGCTCAGTGATATGAATTTTGATTATTCTGGCTTTTTTTTTTCTTTCAACATGGAAGCTGCTTGTAGGATTGGGCACTTTAAAATATTTCATGGAGACATCTGAACATAACCAGCTGGATGTTTTTGATGAGATTTATCTCCCTTCACTTTAGCTATCTCTTTTGCATTGAAACCTGAAGAGTTGTGGACCTGAGCAACACTATGCCAGCTGCGGCACGGTCTTATACAAGATGGGCAAAAGCAGAATCCAAGGCAAGATCTAAGGAAAAATGTAAGATAAAAACCTTAAGTTTTGTACAATTCCTTGGGTGAAGACCAGACATCTGAACCACTCTTGAAAAGCCAACAAGTTTTGGAACACAGTCTTTCTAGCTGGGAAATAGGAATGAGACATTTCGATATATATTCATATTGAGATATATTGAGAAGACCTTTTGCCATCAGGTGGCTTTTCAAAAGAGATGTTCACAATAAAAACCCCAACCCCAGTGGGATTGTGAAACCCATTAAAACCAACCCTGGTATTCAAACAACCCTGGTCAATTCAAATCGCAAGGCACCTTTACTGGAGAAGAATTGCAAACTCTTGACCATATCTTACAGAGTGGGGAACTATGTGAAGACTTTCACTGACTTTGCTCATGTTTTTCCAGAGTTGTAGTTAAATAGAGGTATTTGATCTCAAAATTTCTGTTTGGACAGTTTACTGGAACCAACTGAAAAATGGTGAAAGGTGAAAAACAACAGCTCTTCAGAAGCACGGTTTGGGGTTTTTATCCAGTTTGGCAAGGGGAGGTTGCTGTTTATTTGCAAAACAGCGTTATGTTTTCCAGCTCTGTTCAAAACCAGAGTTATCTAAGTGGAGATTCAGAAAAGTTAATATAAATGGACTTACACCCATATTAGTCAAATTTAATAAGATTTCAGCATTGGCATTCTTTTCTAGCTACATTTATACTGCTTTTCATGAGCTAACCTGATGTGGACCAGAAAACCAGATTTGGATGCTGTATGCACTGCAATGTTTTGAAAGTCCATGCTCAGCCATGTGCAAGAAGTTAAAATGCTCTCAGACCTCCAGGTTGCCTAGGCACTGTCCAAGGGAAGAAAAAACCCAGCTGGGCTGTGAAGCATGATGATCTGTGGGACAGTGTTGTACCCACCCATAAAGGATGAGGTAGTATTAAGGGGATATGGCATGAGACCAGATCATTTGTCTTACACTAGGCAACACCCCTTACACTAGGTCTTACGGAGACTGTCCTGGGCAACTTCCTAGGCAGCAGATATGTCAATGTCTGTGCATACCTAACTTGGAGTGAAATAGCCCAAAACACATCCCATAAATAGGGATAAAATACAAATAAGCCACAGCTTATTGTGGACAGGGCTGTTCCAAATCCTCCTGCAGGTCATACACGGACTGACCACACTGAACATAGGATTAAGTCAGTGCTTTGCATTTTGGCATGTTTTTATTTGTTTGCTCTTAAATTATATGACCACAGCCAGGAACTAGTAGGAAGTGAGGATCTAGCTTGCCTGCTATTCAAGGACAGTGCCTGAAGTCCTGCAGCTCATTGTTCTCACTGTCTGAAGATACACCATTGCAGCTATTTCCACAGCAGTCTTGGACATTCACCATGTACTGAAGTGTGGCTACACACACTCTTATGACCTGATTAACTGTATTTTCCCCCAGAGGTCTATTCTGAAGCTCCTGGCAGTGAGGAAAGCACTGCCAGTTCTCACTCTCTGTTTTTTTAATGGGGTGCTGACTCCGCTACCCAGTGACCCTGAAAGGGGCAAAGGGCAGAAGTCACCAGTTTCCCTGCTAGGCTCAGATCTTGAGGCATCTAAAAAGAAAGCTCCAGGGAGCTTATCACATGTCTTACTGAAGATTTATTAATTGCAGAAATGTAAATCCTGTTCAAGAATTCTGACTTGGCTCTTCCCATTGCAGATATTTGCGAGCTGTGCCGGGGAGGGGGAGAACTGGTGACCTAACAAAGACTGCAACTATGAGCATCAGGAGAAAGCTACCAGTCAAACTTTCTACAAATATTATGTGGAAAATCTCTTGACCTGTGTTTACGTAACAGCTTTAGCTGTGATTATCAGTGAGCTCAGATCATTCTTGCATGAGCTGAAGGACAGAATGTCATGAGTGGCAGCTGCAATAGATGCACATCCTTTATCCCTGGACACAGAGATGGATGTGAACTGCTCACTAAATAACCATTCATTTCTCTGAGGGTCCTTAAATGCTAAAATGTCCACATAGGATTCCACTTCCCACAAGAACAACTTAGGTTACTGGCAGCTCAAGGAAGAAAAAGTAAACAGTCCATTTTGCCATCTTTAACATCTATTGCTTTTCTTACCTTGCATTGAAAAGAAAAGCATTAAACTGCAGGATCAAGTCTCTGAAATGTGTTTTCAGTAACACTGGAGAGGGCAGAGCCAGGCAAGGACAAGGTTACTGTGAGATGTTAATTAGCTGCCCGCTTGACCGTGTCTGTGACCCAGAGTGAGTTTGTGTATTTAATTTATTTCACACATGACCTGCTCGTACAATCCTTTTCCCACAATGCCAACCAGACTATACGGTAACCTTGGGCTCTGCTTCTGATATTAACTGCTCTGCGGTGTGCTGAAGTCAGTACAAGAAATATGTGCGTGTGTGCACATGCACGTGCGCACGGGTGGGATGGGGAGCATCCTTTGTCTTAGTGAAACAGCTCATGTTTCTGAGGCAAATTGTGTCTGGTAGATGGGTTAACAGAACTTGCCTTCTTCTGGGTCTATCCATTTACAAATGAGGCATAACCACCGTTCCCTCTGTTAACTTTAATCAATGCCCGCAAAACTAGACTCAGTACCACATGCAGCTTAAAAGCTGTTGCACTGAGCAACAACTTTAAATATCTAGGAGTCGTGGGAAGCAACACTTAATAAGGACCTTATTGTACCAATGGCTTGTGCTGCTGAACGGGGAGAAAAGCACCTGAGAGTGACAAGAAGGACACTGAGGTGCTGGAGCGTGTCCAGAGAAGGGCAACGAAGCTGGTGAAGGGTCTGGAGCACAAGTCTGATGAGGAGTGGCTGAGGGAACTGGGGCTGTTTAGCCTGGAGAAGAGGAGGCTGAGGGGAGACCTCATCGCGCTCTACAACTACCTGAAAGGAGGTTGTAGCGAGGTGGAGGTTGGTCTCTTCTCCCAAGTAACCAGCGATAGGACGAGAGGAAATGGCCTCAAGTTGTGCCAAGGGAGGTTTAGACTGGACATCAGGAAAAACTTCTTTACTGAAAGAGTGGTCAGGCTTTGGAACAGGCTGCCCAGGGAAGTGGTGGAGTCCCCATCCCTGGAAGTATTTAAAAGACGTGTAGATGAGGCGCTTAGGGACATGGTTTAGTGGGCATGGTGGTGTTGGGTTAATGGTTGGACTTGATGATCTTAGAGGTCCTTTCCAACCTTAATGATTCTACGATTCTATGATTCTATGAATTGGAGGCTACACAGCAGCCAGGCAAACAGCAGTGCATCGTGTGGTGCAGGAGTGGGCATTTTCCCTGTCGAGATGGAATGGGGAGGTGTGTTTCCTCCGATCCATGCAGGAAAACCTACAAGTCTCAAATCTTAATGGTACTGCCAAAACTTAGCCACTGATGGGTGTTAAAATACCTTTCCTGAACTGCAACACGTGCATCATGTTGAAACATCATCAAGGAGAGATAACATAGCACCATCCACAATTTGCATGACAACAGGAGTAAAATCCTGCCACCACACACTGAAATATCCGTGCTTCTGACTTGGATTATTTTACGGCTTTTCAGCTTCTGGCTTTGAGCATAGTCCCACTGTGCTGAACTATACAAATACAGAATAAAAAGATAATCTCTTTTTTCCGATTTGAGTACACAGCAATGAACAATAGGCAGGTTAGGAAGGAGAAAACACTATGATGGTATTGCTCACCATGTAAGGCAAGACAAACGGCTTGTTTCATATTACAGTAAAGGGGGATAGGCACAAATAAGAAGTGATATGCTCGGATGGTCTTCCCCCAAGTCTAGCAAAGTGTGGAATGGCAAATTTTTCAGGTGTGACAACCTGCAACCTTCTCCATTCATAATAGTCAATGAAATCGTGAGAGCTTTTGCTCTCTTGAGGTGATGACAAAGTGATTCAGAGATATTATACCGAAAGCACCAGCAAGTTTCAGATACGGCCTGGGTTGACACTGAAGTCCAGGTAAAAGCTCAGATGTTTTATCAACTGTTACTCTGATTACGGTGTTTCCATCCAGTGAGAAACAGCTATAAAAGAGTTAATGCAGGGCAAGGCTCATCACAGACTAACCCCCAAGTCTTTTGCCTTCCTTTATCCAGTTTGACTGCTGCAGATAGCTGAGCCATCTCATTTGAAGGTGGTTTGGCTATGTCTAAAAACTCTACCTGTTGTCAGCTCTGCGCTGCACCCAGTGACTGCTGAGCAGAGATGTCCCCAGGTAACAAATGGAAGTTTCCAAAGGATTAAGGAAAAAATTGACTGAAAAGTTCCAAGGGGAAGATTAGTCATTGTGTGTTAAACATGTTTAGCGTGAACTAATGATTCAACATACGCAAAGAAAGCCACAGGTAAGAGGTAATTAAATGAGGTTCTTGCAGTATATTGGCTGCTTCTCAATTCCAGATCAAATGAGGCACATTATACTCTTAACAGGCAGCTATTTTTCTTCTACACGTGCTAGCTGAACCTAACATTAAATACAGAGCGAAGAGCACTCTATAGTGCGGAGTATTAAAAAAAATGAAAAGAAGGAGCTTCAGTTTTGAAACTGATGCTATAAATCAATTTGCCAAGGGAAAAAAAAAAAAAAAAAAAAAAAAAGGATTAAGCCTAACAAGCTTCAGGGGAAGTAAACAAGCACACTGTTTGCTGTTAGAAATTGTTTGCTTGGTGCAATGTGTCTTTTAGGTCACCATGCCTGCATAGGTAATTACAGTGAACTGCTCTCATTTGCAGGATACGTCTGGTACATACTGCCACAGATTCTCACCACTCCATCATGGAACCTGAACAGCAAAAAGCTGGTGAAGTGTGTGGGTTTTTAAAGAGATGAACGTGGAATAAGGACATCCATAAGTATGACTCAAGGCCATGGGATTAATCTGGCTACAGCACACCTTCTTCCCATAGCACAGAAAAGCATCGTGTCTAGGTGAATCTGTTCTTCCCAAACTGAGGGATTGAGTGTCTGGTTTACAGCTGAACTAAATAGAAGGGGTCTAAAGGAAGCCTGGAAAATGAAATAGTTATAATTTATTATTTTAATTGACTAGGCACTTTGCAGCCAAAGAGCAAAGTATAGTCTCTACATGGAAAGTCTCTACAGGCTTTTTGGTGGGTCACTCTTTCACCTACACGAAGCTTTGTGGTCCCTGAATACAAGAATGTTTAAAGTACAAGTAAGGAAATTCAACAGGGTTTATGATGCTTAAAAAAAAGGAAGATAGTGCTTATTTGAAAGGATCAAGGCAGTGCCAAAAGAGAGAACTGCATATGGCTCTCTAGTAAAAATAACAGTGAGAGTGAGATTGTAGGAACATCACATAGGTTAAGAACTGCTCATTAGGAAGTCGTGTTCGTTATGATGAATTACCACGACAGCGCCTAAGACCCTTAAATGAGATACCACTTTGCCATGCAGCATGTGGAAACACAACCAACAGAGAGAAAAAACACTGGGTCATTCAGAGAATTATGTTTATGGAGGAGGCTGGTTCCTAACCTGCTGAAAACTAGTGCCGGGTGCTTGATGGAGTACGATAGGGTATGAACAAGAAACATTTCTGGTTTTAACCCTAGGGAGTGACCTGGGCCAAACAACACCTAAGGATCTGCCCCACTAGCCTCTGAGATTCAAAACCTCCAACTTAAACAAGAAGTAGCAGAGGGAATCAATTCTAAGGCGTGTTCCAGAGTTAAGCACTCCCAGTGCCATTTATGTCCTTGAAAAAACTCCTCCCAAGCCTCTAATCACATCTTTAATGTAGCAGAATAAGTCTTGTAAACAGATGAAAATTAATTGTGCTGAATTGTGCACTCCCAGACAAATCTGCTTGTCTTTTAACTGCTTTGCAAACATCAGATGATTATGAAGGCTTAAGGCTAACCCCTCTGTACTGGAAAGCTGCTTTGGGAAGGCATGGCGGGGGGCTGTGGTTTCCTGAGCAAATCTATTTGTTCACCAGGTGTCAGCCCAGTGCAATATTTCATTTCTCCGGGGATCAAGTGTCAATGATATGACTCTGATTACTCAGCTGTTAAATTGCTTCCTGATGTGTGTTTAATGCAGTCTGTAACTACCCCTTTTTGCTCTAATTTCTTTCATTAGTGCTCAGTTGTGTTTTTCTCTGCTTGGTGAAATGGTTCCTTGCCTTATTAGGCTGTGCAACCACTTGATTATTTTTTCCATCATTTTCTCAGAAAAAAATATTTAATGTTGCAGTAAGAATGGAGTCTGAAAAGAAATTAATGCTGCACCATGTAACTCAGAGTGATAAATGTCTTAAAGACATTTAGAAACATGATTCAGCCCTTAGATGATCTTTTAGTTATTGGTATTTTAGTCCTTACAGTTTTAGGTCCAGATTTAAAGGCATTCAGGCAACTGATCTCCAGTAAAATCAAAAAAACCATGTACCTATCTTTGATTCAGATTTCCATCTGCGAGCTCTCAGCTGGTGTTGAATGCTGAAGCCAGACTTGCCTTTACCCCTGTAAAAGATAGCCAGGCAGGGGGAGAAGGAAGAGAAGAGATACCCCTTGAAAGGCAGAAGACATGCTCTCAAACATCTACCCTGCTCAACGTGGAAAGATGCTTTCTTAAATCCCAGAAAAAGAACCATGAGTCCCAGACCTTTCTGTAAAAACATCTCTTAAAACCTCTTCCTGGAGCTATTCCATTTTGTGCAAATAAATATACACTGGAACAAGTGCCTGGCCTTGCCTCCCCCCTCCAGATCCCTGGGCAGTACTCTAATGACCAGACAGTAACAAATTTTTTGGCCTGTTTACTCCTAGGTGCATTGGATATCAAATTATTTATACAAAACAGGGCAACTTCAGTAGGATTAATTTATCCAAACTGACCCAGCAGTCTCATGATTACAGCAATCTCTTTGACAGCAGGAAACCTACAGTTAGTTCTCTGCTTCAAATCAAACAGCAAGAGGAAACAAAAACAGGTTTTCCAAATCCCTTAGCTGCTGAACAGCAGGGCAAAATCAAATAAGGTCCCTCTTGAAAGGGCTTATCCCAGACTTTCTTTTTATGTACGGTGATGTCTCAGCAACATGTTTGGGAATGCCTAGAAGATAACATCTTTCCAGGCTTGCTGGGGTGTCATCAAAGTCTCAGAGCAGCATGAGCGTCTGGATGATCATGTGCATGCCCACTGGCAGGCAGTAGTACCTGGAAAACATTGTTGACAGCAAATTAGGTAGTACAGGAATATAATTCGTGTGGGAAAGAAGTGAGATTTGGAAATCCTGGCTGTACCTGAACATCAGGATTCAGTATATAAGATAGCTGTTGGACAGCTATACCTTTGCTATACCCGTTCAGATCAGGTGCAGCTTTTTGTTGTGCTTCTATCAACACATTTTACATTGTAGACAGACTTGACACCAGAATGCTTGTGACGCTGGGCCTGGTGACCTAAATTGTAGTTTTCTGCATTTTATCTGAACAGTTTGTTTGTTAATAGTCAGCCTTGCTGTTCCCATTACAGGGAGAACTTGATGTTGCCTTGGACTTTTCTTTTGTTACAAGACTGTTTATTTACAGAAAGTGCATGTACAGTCCTGTTTCTCTCCACTCAGGAGAGATTTTTTTTCTTTCCTTGATTTCTGAAGACCATGTGCCAGCACTCTTCCCATAAACCTTCTCCAAATTGTCTCATTGATCCTTCTGGAAGTATTTTCTGCCAATCCACTGCTTTCTGCTGTGTCCTGTATTTGATTGTGGGCTGTTTCTAGTTCTGTCTAATCTATGCCATCGGTGCACCTCTATAATTGCACTGGTATGTTCAGCAATATTCCTCTGTGATTTTGGCTGGTGACTCCTGTTGCTCAAGATACTTGACTTTGGAAAAAGTTTAGTGCCTTACATTTCTGCTAAAGGAAGGATAGACATGTCCATCAGCTTTAGCCAATTGCTACCCAACGTTCAGCATAACAGTACTTGAAATAAAAATAACACCAGGATAAAAACAAAACAGATGAGTCTGCACGTTTATATTTCAATGCTGCTTACCAGTGTTATGCAAGTCATCTAACTTTCTTGGGACAGGCTGGGAAGAGAGAAAAACTGAAAGAACTCAATCTTTTGGAAGTATTTTCCAAGTTTTATCAGGAAGGAGCTAGAACCATTCTCTTTAGTATGCTCATGGCTATACAAATGCATTAAATTGCCTTTTTGGTCAGCTGGAAACACAGTCCGGAACTGATCAGATCCAAAATCCACTAAGTCACAGAGGACATTTTTATAGATGTCAGTGGACACTGGGTAAGAATTTGAGGATGCAAGTAAAAAATCCAAGAATCTGCAATGAATGTCGTTGAATAGGGTGAAGGAAATTCTAGCCATGAACGCTACAGTTGGAACCGCTGTAAGGCACTTATTTTGACACTTAGAAACACTTTTTTGGCAAACCTGTCCCTTAATGAGGGAGGTCACAAAAGATTTGCCAATGTTGCCTCAAGTTTTGAAGCAGTTTCTTCGTCTTAGAAATGTTCTGGTAAATCTTGTTTGAAGTCTGGAACAGCATTATGGGGAACTGGATGTTTCTTTTCTATTTTTCATTCCTTTGAGAACACTGCATTTTCTTTTTTTTGTAATGACAAGGGAATGCAACACTGCATCTCCTTTGGAGGTGGGTTTTTTTTTTAACACTGTTGTCTTTTTCAGGCACAGTGAAGGCTATAACAGAGCTCCATTTTTGCACTGTGCCGCTCTGAGATCCTGTGTAATGGACTAAGAAATCATGCATGCTGTTTCCATTAAGATACCTTCAGATACTCCCACATATAATCCTAAATGTGCCTAGAGCAGCTGATGTGCTAGAACAACATCCTAATATATTACCTTACTACAGAATTTACCAGATCTTTGCTGGCACTTACAGCCCCTCCGAACATCCACCTTTCTGCCCACTATTGTTACAAATCTGCTTAGACTGCAGGATTTAAGTGGCAGGGGCTTTCTTTTTGTTATGTATTTCTACACCATCCACTACAGAGGGGCTTTGATCCATTTTTGAGGCTTCTAGGCTTCACTGAACCAAAACCATTATGAATATGAAAAGACGATGATATAGCGAGCAAAGGAATGAGAACGCATATGAAAGCATGTTCAAATCAAGAGAAAGCTGGTAAAGCAGACTCAGAAAAGTCCAAATATTAAGAGCATATAAATGACGGGAATATCCTGTGGTCTATTTTCTAGTAATGCAGGCAGTTGTACCATGTAGACTTGTTCACAAACCCATCATGCTGCATCTTAAGACCAAACAAGTTTCTTGTACCAGCATTTAAGTTTCTCAGCTTTAAAAATAAATATTTATTAAGGCCATTTTGCCATATTTCTAGCAGGTTGTACAGGTATTTTGTGTACCTTGAGGTTCTCGAACATTTGAAAATGCTGTGTTAGACCTTGTCAGGTTCTTTTAAAGACAGTGCAGTTGCACAGCTCCAGCACTATGGTTTGCAGACCTATTCAATTCCATAAATTAGAGTTTATACAGGTACAGAAACTGCAGTCAGGTTTTCCTGAAAGGGAAAGTGAGCAGGGGCATGGCCAGCAGTGAAAGGAGCCGGCAACTGGCTTAGTGCATCCTTGGTCTCCCTCTTCTGGCTCAGCTTGAGGGAGCGCACTTCATCCACGACGTGCTGCAGCTCACCATCACTGCTACTGCCAGGTGGTGAAGGGGACATTTGTGAAGAGGACATGTCGAGAACCTATTTTCCAGCACATGGCTACAAGTACTAACATGGAGCATAGAGCAGTGGGCATTTTTCAGTCTAGCTCTCCAACCTTCCTCCCATTTTTTGTGCACGGGCTTGAAACTTTGAGAAAATCACCAGATATGTCTTTAATACACACAGAGGGGAAAAAATGAAGGGATAAAGGAGATTTGGAAATATGAGTGGGTAAATATATACAGGTTGCGACCCTAGATGTCCTGATGTAGCCGTTAATGCTCAGCTCTGGCTAACTTGCACGTTTTACACGCTTGCCAGCACTAAGGGCTTAGAAACTCTAATACTCAGTTACTAAGTTACCGATCATTAAAACATCCACAAAGGCTTTTCTGCACTTTCTTATACTGTTACAAGTTATTCTGTCAGCAAAATCAGATGGGGATTTGAGTTTCCTCTAGAGGGATTTTGACGTGAAGAGCACATTTTGGATTCTTCCTCTTTACTTTTGGCTTTCTGAGCTTTTCTTTCGCAAACAAGCCACTAAGTAGTTTTATTTCTTTGAAAAAAATAAAAATGTGAAGGCTACAGCTGTTAGCATCTGGTTTTAAAAAACGCAGTATCAGACTTCTGTGCCTCACAGAAGTATGTTTTGAAGTTAGGCATGAAACTGTGAGAAACGGCATCACTCATTTGAATTGGCTTCCTTTTCCCAACACCTGGTTTACAGATATGTGACATTTAGAAGGGAATTTGGCAACAGACCCAAAAAAATGGATGTTAGTAGGGAGTGTAAGCTCCAAGACACAAAAAGATAGACCAGCAGGGAAATGGTTTGTCTATATTTTGGGATTGCTGCCTACGAAAGACAGGGATTTGTAACCCACTGTTTGGCTGCGGAGGTACAAGTCCTCCTTCTGTAAAAACAGACGTCTTTGGGACTTCTTACTTAAAATGTTATGTGACAATCATCTGCCTATAGATATAATATATTTGGGCCCCTCACTACAAGAAAGACATTGAGGTGCTGGAGCGTGTCCAGAGAAGAGCAACAAAGCTGGTGAAGGGCCTGGAGCACAAGTCTGATGAGGAGCAGCTGAGGGAACTGGGGCTGTTTAGCCTGGAGAAGAGGAGGCTGAGGGGAGACCTCGTCGCGCTCTACAACTACCTGAAAGGAGGTTGTAGCGAGGTGGGGGTCGGTCTCTTCTCCCAAGCGATAGGACGAGAGGAAACGGCCTCAAGTTGTGCCAAGGGAGGTTTAGATTGGACATTAGGAAAAATGTCTCCACCGAAAAGGTTGTGAAGCCTTGGAACAGGCTGCCCAGGGAAGTGGTGGAGTCACTGTCCATGGAAATATTTAAAAGACGTGTAGATGTGGTGCTCAGGGACATGGTTTAGTGGTGGACTTGGCAGTGTTAGGTTTAAGATCAGACTCGATGATCTTAAGGGTCATTTCCAACCTAAATGATTCTATGATTCTATAGTAGCAATATCAGAAAAGCTGCACTTGTTTTTGCTGTGCTGCCTATTACTGCTTTTGATTTTTCATTATTGTGTGTGTCCTTGCTGATGTTTTATGCGTGAAAGAAAAGCAAGACTTCTAAAGTTTGGAAAAGAGCCTGATCTGAGTATGTTGTGGTTTGAATTGCCTTTCAGGTTTTCTGGCTTTGTACTTATACGTGCTTTGGGGAGACGTGTGGCACACATGGAAGAGTCCTGCAAGAACCTGTGTTTGACAGGAACTGCAGCCCAACCCAGTATTTGCTGAACCAGTTGTCTTTTTTATGCCATTATTGGGATTTTAGAATTTAAAAAAAATTAAAAATCAGGACAAATAAGGGAAGACTATTTCCGCTTTAACCTGACATGGTACAAACCACCAGTTCCTATGTGCAGCTGCACATTGATACCTAAAAATCAGTGCCACTTGCTCAACTACCTCTCTCACCAAGGTAGAGGGATTACTGTTTGCTACAGCCCAGAAAAAAGTTGGTAGCAAGATCAGAAATTAGAAACTTAAGGGGAAAAAATAACTGTAGCAAGATTAGAAATGGGTCTCACTTTGTTAGGAAAGGGGAAAGATGGCTTTAAGACAACATCTCTTTAAGTTGTGGATTTATGAGCACAGGGATGTAAATTGTGCCCTTTATAGAAGCAGATTTCTGAGTAATTGCATCTGTAGGCAACAGCGCCCGTGTCCAGCCAGCCAACTGTGATGGGGCACAGTCTGTGTGCTGTTTCTTGTGATTCTCTGAGGTCTAATTAGAGCAACACTGAGTGCATGAACTAACCCTAGAGGGCTCTCACGACTCAGAAACAGACTGTTCTTAGAAAAGAAAGGATTGCAGTATCAGAGGAGAGCCTTTTAGTTCAAGCTGTAAATTTTCTCCTTTGAAAAGGAAACACCTGCTACTACTGTGGGTATATCTTTATAATTATATATGTGTATTGGCAAGAGTTTTGGTGCAACATTCCTCAGTTAGAAATATAGTTAGGAAGTCTTTGGTGTTTTACTATGCTTTTCTCCTTTCCTTTTCTTTTCTTTTTTATTCAGGGAGAGAATTTTATGAAACAGTAAACAGGACTTTTGAATACATTTGGTAAATCTGTTGACAATTTCATAATAAAATGTTAAATGTCAGTTGATGAGCTTCAATTGTTGGAGGCCTTTGGGAGAATCATAAAAATAACTGTGAAATAGAAGATGCAGAAGTAATACATCTTCCCTTCATTCAGATGATCTTGATGCTAAAAAAGGCAAATACAAATATAAGATCTGTGATAAAATACCATGAGGGCTGCAGACTTTCAGAAATAGCACATTATGTGTATATTAGACATTAAATTCTTCAAAGCAGAGCAGCTAAGTCAACCTTTTTAGGCTTTTTGACATACAACAGCTGTATGAGTCCAACTCTAACAACAGAAATGATGTTTGTCTGTATGGGCCATGTATTTAGTAGGAAGATTTACAGCCGCCTTATTTTTGAGCCAGCATAAGATCTGCTGCTGTTACTTGGAGTACAGTTATGTCCTCACTGCGAGGGGCTGTGTCAGCAGATAATGTAGTATCCCATGGTGAGGATCCCAGCATTTATAGGAGCAGGTATGTCACTGGAACACAAAGTTTTGCCAGGCACTGTGAGTCAGTCAAAGACCTTTCTCATTCGAAGAGGGGGGCTTCATTCAAGGGACACAACGGCTGTGTTTTGCTGGCTTGCACCAAACCATTGCAAAACACAACGTGTTGACAGGACTTTGTAGTGAAGATGAAGCCTAAAAATGGTGTTAAGTTTATTGCTTAAAAAGGTGGTTTACCAAGTAGTAGCAGTTGCCAAGGTCATGGCAAAGGAGAAAAAGACAGAGTGGGACCAACAAGGAGGGGGAGTGAGAGTTAAGTTTTGGTGCATCACCTCTGATAGTCCAATAAAACTTGGTGTGCCCCAGGCAGATACTTCTCAGATTTTATCTCCCTCATAACCATACCTGTAAACTCCAAATATTATTTAATACATCCACACCTTTGAACTTATGGGGCCAACAATAGGTCCCATTAATCATATTTACCTAATCGATAACACTCTCTTAGCACAGTTTAATGTGCTGGGCAATTTTTCTATATCTGCTGGCTATATCTGCAATTAAACCCTTGAACTTAAAAGTGCTCTGATTAGGGAAATAGTTCTACAGCATTAAGAAAACTTTACATTAAGGATTTTCAAGTGAGTATTTATACACTAGCAATTATAATCCTAATGAAGACGTTATGTTCTGCTCCTTCAGAAGAGAAAGCCCTGGTCTCAACACTAAACTAGTTGCAAGCTTTTATTTTTCCTGACATTCTAATTATATATGAGAACAAAACCAAGACAGCACTTCTGGCATCTCAGATGGAAATTCTGCTCCTTTTTTTAAAGAAAAGTATGGCAAGAAACTGTTTGCAGCCAAGCCAGAAAATCCCACATTATTATTCAGGATTTGTTTGTTTGCTTTAGAAAAAGCAGGAAAGTAACAATGCCAGGCATATTACCTTGATTAAACTGTATTGGCTGATCAGAAAACACGTTAATAACATGGTTAAAGCATTGAAGATAACTTTGCTTGGGTACCAGTGTACTAAAACCAAACAAAAGTGTAAAATAAAAATAAAACAATAAAACTAATCTGCTAGGTGAATAGATTTTGTTTCAGAAACATGACAAATTCCTCAGGAATAAGAGCTGCCTTATATTTTAGGGCCTGGAGTAAAGTACTCATAACCCTTTTGCCTTTTGAAATGTTCACCCTCAGTTACTATTCAGAGGCATCAGAAATTGTGTAGCACTAGGAACAGCAAAGAGGAAAACTTTTCCTCTCTGTGGCAATTTTCTCCCATTAAAGAAAACAGTATCACACAGAAAGCAGTAGGAGAAAGTAGCTATTACCGTCTCAAAGTTAGCTGAACCAAAACAGAATGATGCTGTTGCTGCTGGAGGTCGGTGAGTCGAATCTTACTGTGATATCCACTGGGGTATATCACAACATTAAACCAGAATTCCTATTAAAGGGAGCATTCCTATAAAACATAAGGATTTCATCTGAAATAACAGCTGGGATAGGAAAGAACATGCAATCAGAGTTTGTTCTCCCAAAAAAGAGAAAGGAAATTTGCTGGTAAGGGATATTATTTCACAGCATAGGAAGGGCTGATTGGCAAAAGGAGCTGATTCATACATACCCTTGCAGAAGTTACGGTTTGAATATGCACTTCTAAAAGTATCAGTCTCTGCAAATACCATACAGTGGAAAAGAACAACCAAAATTAAGCTAAAAAACTTGCAAGTTGCAATCTTGTAACTAATTGTTCCTAAACAGAAGAAGAGGCACTATGGGACATGGGCATTTATTTATTTGTTTTTCTTCTATTCCACTATACATCCCCTTCCAGCCTCCAATCCTTCCTACCTTCCTGCAAGATGAATATGATATAAATGCCATCCACTAGTTAAAAAGCTACACACAAAAAAATATGACCAGTTGCAAAGTAAAGACTCTTTTCTGAATGGCTCGAGTTAAGCATACTGTGCAAGTCTTACTTCAGGCCCTAAGTATTACAGTATGTGAAGGCATGAAAATCACCTCTTCTGGATAACACAAACTTCACAGGCAAGTCACAGCAACCCATAGCTTGTCCCAGCTCTCTAGGCAATATTTACAAGTACATTTTCAGGAATTATAACCCAATTGCCAACGGCCGAGTATTATTTCTAAAAATAAGTTCCAGTGTTGCTCTTACCATTTAATGGCTACTCAGAATGTGTTTAAATAAGTATTACTGTATTTACTATATAATCTCAAATTCAATTTTTTCCTTGTTTTGTCAGCCTGAAATCCAGCTGTAGAGAAAATCCTGCTCCTCCTTGTAACTCCAAAAGGGGTCTAGTAGGTCCGTGCTGTAAGCATAAGATGACTATCTTTAAAGAGGTAGTGAGGAGATACAGGATACTCACTGCAGGTTGCTGTACTTCATTGCTGGATTCAAACATGTCTCTATTGAACAGGCAAAAAAAAAGAGTTTTCAGAAGCTTGTAACAACGTGGATTGTAGGAGAATAGCAAAAAACCCAATCTGACGGTTTTCATGTGTTGCTTCAAAGAATGAGATGAGTAACAGTAAAATGGATGTGGCTTTGGTTTTGGTTTTGTTTTTTTCTAAAAAAAATACTGTTTCAGGCTAGGCAAACAGAACATAACTTCTTTAATTAATTTCTCCTGAAGCACATAGAGCACTTTAGAGAAAATTAAGGGAAAGAAAGAATCAACTGTCCCCTCCTCATCTTATCCTTCTTCTAGCCCTAAGAAAGCAAAATAGAATAGCTCGAGGCTGCTGGAAAATGCCAGGATGGGAAACTTCAGCCCAAATTAATTATAGTTCTTATTTTAGATGGCCATTAATTTTTGCAAGGTACTTTCTGCATCGCTGTCTACTGACTATATCAATCTCACTGTGTTAATGTCCTCCTACCTACACTGATTTAACAAACTCCTCACAAAGGGCCATTATTGGACACTGGTGGTACCGCAGAATATAAATTAAGAATTAGCGGGCTTCTCTTTCTCTCTCTAAAACCAGTTGATCTGTTTGGGAGCTCTATTCAGGTATTAGAACAGGTCTTTTTTTGTGTTTGTACTCATTGTCAGATATCTTAGGCATTGTGAAATTTCAGCCACAGCTGCAATAAATGAGTTCCTGGAACTGGGGTCAATTTTCTGCTTTCCTGTGATGTTTTCTCACTGCACATCCTTTAATTTCATGCAATTGCTCCAAGATGAGGCAGATTATGGCTGAGATCCTTTGTAAAACTGAATATTTTGGCCCGGAAAACATGACAGACCACATTGTAGGTAAGGAGAGCAACCTCAGGTAAGACTGAAAAGAAGAAAAAGGCAACGGAAGTTTTAAATTATAAGTAAACTCTTTTTTATTTAATGAAAGAAGTGACTCTTTAAAAATACAGAACAAAAAAAATTCCCTTGTCTCTGCATGCATCTGCTTTAGCTCCATCAAAGCTGTTGGCTTTCTTCACCCATGAGGTCCACAGACTGCAGCATACCTGGAGGATTGTTCCTGGTCTGCAGTCCAAGCTGACATTGAGAAGCAGCTAAGCCCACAGGTCCCCAGGCTCAAACTCCTGGAAAGCCAAGCAGATTATTTCTAGTCTTAAGCGAAAAGCAGAGAGGAAAGAAGTGGTCACTTGTGCTTAGGACACCAAACTGATGTGCAGAAGACTTGGGATTCCTGCCTTGATTTATACTGAGTGGCCTGTGAACACCGTTTAATTTGGGTGCCCAAAGTATTATCACGCAAAAAACCTCGAGATGTCCCATAAAATGGGTTGCACGTGACGGGAGGCAGAGAAACTGCTCCTGAAGAGGCAGCATAAAAGATTATGGTTAGTCCTTTATACCATTTCTCAGCTGAGGCAAAATAATATATTGAGAGCCTTTTTGTAGTCACCTCCATCAGTGTATGACAGTTTCCTAGTAATAAATGGAAGCAAAATTCAAGTGCACTTAGTAAACATGCTAGGGAGAGACCGACTGTTTTCCATACTAAAATTCACAGAAAGCCTTGGTCATTTTAACCGAAGCCTCACCGCATTTCTGTAATGCAATGTTTGATAAGAACACTCCTTAGCAAAGACCTCAGATCAATATCTTCTCCAATGATCCTGTCACTGTCTTTGTCATTCCTCCTTTGAGGCAATTCCCTTTCCTTTATGTACAAATCTGTATTTTATGCTCACTTTTTATTTCATTGCATACAGCTCTATGGATAAGAGTGGGAAAGAACCCGCGAATACGTGCCGTGACATGAAGCAGTTATAAAACAATAGTTCAGACAGCCTTGGAACGGAAATAGAAAATACATATTAAATCAATCAGAAGTGACTTTGGTCAACAAGAATGAAAAACAAGTTATTGGGACTGCGTCTGGGATGCCTGTCAATCTCTGGTTCGGTGTAATGTTTTTTTCATGGCACTGTTACAGCAAGGTCAGGGGCGACACAAAGAGCTCGCGTGAATTGCAGCAGCCTTCGTGCCTGCTGCGTCAGCCACACTGATCAACACCACCTGAATATTTGGCCCAATGGTTGTGTTTTCTGGGGACAAGTAGTCAGATTTCAAAGCACTCCGTGGAAATTAATTTTAAAGGATGTTATTTTGGTCCCTTGCAATGCAAAACTATGCAGGTTCCTTTTCTTTCTCTCTCTCTCTTTTAACACAACAACAACAATCCTTGCCTTTGGGGACCCATTTTAATTAACAGCATTCTCTGGTTACACATCAAAGAGCTGGGGAAAGAAAATGAGTCAAAACCTGAGCTTTTGGACCCTAGGAGTTTCTCCATCCTGCTAAAATTACAGGAAATAAAAGTTGTTTATTCCTTTTGCTTTTGCCCATAAAATATTCCAGAAGAATTCAGCTCAACCCAGTTTCTTGTTTCGGACAGATCATTAATAGCTATTTAAGAAATGTATAAGAAAGTGGGCAAGTACAAACAACTTTTTCCTGGCTGTCTCCTGCCATTTTCCAGCAAGCCCCAACTTAGGAACATCCAGGAATATCAGCTGCTGAGAGCAAGAGTAGGAGGGCAAAAGGACTCAGTTTAGTGTTTAGTGTTTCTCCGTAGCACATGAGCCAAGATCTGGCTGCCACAACCCTCTCTAAAATTTCATATTAATTCCAGTAATTTCATTTCCACTTCTGCAAATCCGAGGCTTTTATTATTGGGAACAAAACGATTTATTGTTCTTCAGAACATAATAATTTCCTGATTCTTCCTTCTCCCTTTCCCAGGTTTAGAGCCTGTAGGCATCAACCATAGCCACCTGCTTCTCCAGAGAGGTTTCTTTGAGGAATTCAGCATATTTTGAAGGTCACAGAGGTGCCCACTACTCTTCCTTTGACAACCTGAGACAGGGCCATGGCCAACAATTTCCTCCATGCATTCACTAGTGGAGGGATTATGATTTTCAGAAATCCAACTGGGAATATTTGACCAAATTTGAAAACCAGATTTGCTTTTCAGTGTTATCCTTACAGCTCCCTTTAAGCAACTTAATATCTTGAATGTCTTTCTATATATTCTCTGACAGAGAACTACTTATGCTGTCTCTGATTTTCAACATGTTAGCCATTCAAAAGCTGGAGTTTGATGTTAATAACATATCAAACAAACCCTATCTGTACTACTGAAAGTCTTGATTCATTCCCAGGGCAGAAGGAATTTTACATGATTAGTACCAAGAGAACAAGGAAAATTCCTTCTGGCCCCAAATTCTATGAATATCTATATTTTCCGTGATCATTTCTTTTTAACTTACAAACATTATTACAAGGTTGTCAGAGGAAACAGATCACTGCAGTTTATAAATAGCTTAAAGCATGCAGCAAACATGACACTGTTATCGAGGCATAGAGAGAAGTCATATTCATCAAAATAATACTTTCGGGATATTTTTAAGTGGTCACGCTTCTAATTTGCACCCTACAGGCATGAATTCTGTGAAAATATGAGGATTTCTTTCTTTTTCATACTGTGCAAGCAATTGAAGTTCCTTCAGCTAAAACTGAGTAATAAAGTCATTGCTGAGCAGACTACCAATGTCTTTTTCATGTTATTCCAAGAAACCAAGAGCTCATTGCGTCATAGGACTTGTCCAGAAATCACACAGTTAAACACCTTTTCTTGCACAACACAGATATTTAGATTTGTGCCATTCACAGCCTGAAAGGTCAGGACAACGTCAGCTCTTTAGGGACAATCAATGCATCAAACCTCCTCCAAATCAATTAGTTGCTCACATGAGTTTAGAGTCTCTAGAGAAACCTTTGTGTAATCTTGCTCCCAGTGTGCTGCAAAATCCACTGGATAATCTGTGACTAGGAAAGCTCACAGATAGCAGATAGCTGCATCTCAAGGCGAAGACATTCTTTCCTCCAACGAAAGAGTAATTTCAGTCTTTTTAATCATGTTTCAGAGCCGACAAACACAATCTCTTTTTTGTTAGGATATGGCTACAGTCAAATACAGTCAACTTCAGCGAGAAGGATGAGGTGTGATAACCTCTTTTCTTTTGGCCATGTGCCTTTTCAATAATTTTGGGATGATTTTTCCATACTCTGAGAACTGGACAGCCTGGACCTTTTATTGTTTTGTGTTGTCTCTGCACAGGACATCTAGCCTGGAACATTCACCTGAACAATTAATTTGCCAAAAGTTTTCTACCTGTATGTGTACAAATAGATATAGGTATGTGTGTTTTATACACAAACACACACTCACACTTCCAAAAATTCCAAAAGTAGCTGCAGGTGGGGTGGAGATTGCAGAATTGCTTTGGATTTAAATGTTCTCAGGGGCCAGGACTGAACACAAACCTACCAAAGCAGAAGATGTTCTTCTTCTTTGTTCAAAAGAACAAGACCATTTATTATGCTAATTGCTTGATACAGTTTGTGCTGCCAGATAGATTACAAATGTCCAACCAATCAGTCATATGTTCTTCTATTACCTGAATAGAGTCCCCCAAAACCTGAACAAGGCATCCTACAGTTAATCTTCACATCAGGAGAGTGCCTGCATGAATAACGCTGATTGAGAAGGTTTCTAACGAGAACAAAAGATTCTCATTCCAAGCTGAAAATCTTCTTTTTTTAGCTCAGTTTCCTTTCAAATGACAGTTATTCTTTTACCATCAACAGTGTCTTCATAGATCCCATCACAACAGCTAAGAAAGACAGCAACATCCAAACCACCCTATCCCAGCTTCACTTCTAAAGTATTTGCAGAGTTTTTGCCAAACTAGTTGATGCTCTTTCTCTATTCTGCTTGAAACTACATGTTTTTATCCCAAATATATAAAAAAGATATCTCTCATGGATATTTCCATATCCCTAGTTTGTTTCCAAGAAACATGAAATGAGCTCTTTCTATTCCCCCCACCCATACGTTTGTGAGCATAGGATAAACCTGAATTTCATTCCAAGATTTTTATAAAGTTAATTTCCCGGTATGTCCCCACCTTTTACCCTCACTGGACGGTAATCTGTCCTCCACCAAAGTGCGGAAAACACCAGTGGCTTGTCTCAAGAACAAGCCAATTATTGACCTTTGCAGCCTGGCCACATTCAGTAACACTGGCATTTGCTAAACATTGTTCTCCACGAAGCCAGATCAGATTAGAAGGGTGAGTACTGTAATCTCAGTTTAGTTTGATCAGGTAAATTGCTTCAGGGTTTTTTTTCTTTTTTCCAACGGAACAGGATCCTGGTGTTTAGGTATTTTAAGCTGCTAATAATTTGAAAATCATTGGGAATACATGCAATATCTTGAAAATGTTAACAAGGGTGAGACAATTTCTGGCCTGTCACTATGATGTCCCACAGTGACACATTGCCAAAGAAAAAGGGATGGTTGCTTACATGGAAACCATTAGTCTCCTTCCAAGTAGTGTAGAAGCTTGAATCCCATATTTCATTCCATCTCCCTGTTTTTCAGGCTTTTACTATTCTGGGCTTCAGTTTAGAAGAGAATGGAGTATAAATCACAGCTGGTCCATTCTTTATGGCTCTAGGATCATGTCTATATATATTAGGACCATATATTTTCCCTTATAGAGAATGCTGCGTAAATAAATCTATTTGTATGCCATGATCACATGGTCACCAGCCATGGGCTCCATACCAGTTCAATATCTCAAACAGACACACATTCTGCAGAAGTAGTTATTCCCTTCTTTCCCCATCAGAAGTCAAATTTCCCATTTTCCTTAACATTTGGTTTGAATTGTATGCAATTTGAAAGAACAACTGAAATCCTATGCAATCCAGTGAAAATCAATTGTAATACACGATAACATTGTTTGTATGTTAATATTTTTGTAACTTTCTCATTTGTAATCCATAGATGACCAAATCTGTCGTCAATTAATCCTTTCTATAAGCCTAATGCCTTGCATGAGTGAAACAGGGTGTGAGTCAATGCAGAATGTGTTTCCTTGAGTGTTGTTCATGATAATTATCATGCCCCTAGCAGCTTTGCCAGTTCTCACAGAAATATGTTCCATTTTAGAATGCCAGCAACTTCTGGCTATTTATTAAATGAGATTCTGAGGGGAAGGGAAAGAAAAAAGAAAGGAAAATTTTCTAGCTCAGGTGTTGGTATAAAAAGATTGAGTGCTTCCTGAAAATCCCACTGCTTCCTAAAGGTTGAAAAGGATCTTCCAGGACTTGCATCCTGGAAGATGCATCCTTGCATCCTTGTGACAATAAGAATTTCATTAAGAATATATGCAGTTTTCTGAAAATGTTACAAAAAGCCAAGCAAATTCTCTAGAATCTAGTAGTTTCTGGAGCAAGACTTTTGCAATTAATATGTTAGTGTTAGTCCAGCTCCAGTTGTTACGTCATTTTCTAATGTCAAATAATATGTATTTCGGGAGTTGGTTGACCCTCTTCTATATATTACTCATTTTTCACTGATTCCACCATTTCCACTTCTGGATCTAAAATTCTGTATGCTCCATCTTTAATTCTTTATGTGGATGAGTGGTTTAGTTTTGTTTTTCACAGTGTAAAAAAACGCCCTCTTTTAAAAAATTCTAGCCTCATTCAGTCGAAATGTATGTGGTAACCAGCCTGCGTCTGAACGTTCCCATTTGATTGCCATAATTTTCCTTAAGGGCAAGTGTCCTTGGTTGCAGCAAACTACCTATTTGTTTTAATGAACAGGTCAGGAGTGCTGAAAAATGTATTCAGAAAAAGCACAAGATTTTCTCATTAATCAGGAAGTTGTGAAGTTAAGTAAGATGCAATATGCTTTCAGAGTTTGTCCAACAGTTCAGTTTTCACCTCAGCCTTCTGCTGTTGGAAGTCAGACTAAACATCGATGAGAAAAAAACTAATTGGTGGTCTTATTCTCACCTTATGACTTTAAATAACATCTCTCTCCCTTGCAGAACAGCACAACTTCCTTGGGATACAACAATGTTTGCTGTGGTTTTTGCCCATCTGTTGGAAGGTAAGACAGGATAAATGCAAATGAGAAAGAAGATATATGTTTAATTTCAAGGATCACAACTAAAACCACTAGTGAATTCCCCATATGAAGAGTGGATGCCTTTCTGGAAGGTAAACTTCAGTCAGAAGAAATGCACGAAAGAATAGGATTACCTCGAGATTGCCGAGGTAATCCTATACCAGAGGTCAAGCAGGATGGTTAATTTGTTCCCTTCTGCTTCCCCTCTGACTTGCATCTATGAATTTTGCAAGACTTAACGCAATGGTGTTGATCACCATCAACATAATCTTTCTCATGTGTTCACTGCTCCGATCGTTTTTACAGCAACAGATGGCTTTGTTTCACTGCTTGTCTGCAGAGTTCACACGCAAATGTGTCACTTCTAGTATTGTTTGTGTCATGTAAGGTCATTGGAATTACATAAATAACCAGTTTGTTATATATTCTACTAATCGTTCATCATCTTGTGGAAGGCTGTAGGATCTTTGCTTGATGGCTCCTAAGTCATGTTGAAATCAGGCTTTGGGACAGGAACAGAGATAGCATGAATTACTGGAGGGACTTGCTGAGAACTTACGTGAAATTTCCAGGGGTGGCATGAAAGAAAAACAGTCTAGACCTTCATTTCTATTACACCAGCTCTACTGTATGCTTTATCAAGGACATTGTTTGACCTTTCCTTTTGGCAGCACTATAAAATGGTCCTCAGAGATCTACATTTGAAAAGATACAGCATTTTATTCTGTGTGTACAGCAGTGGAGTACAATTGTCTGAGGGCTGGTACAATTAATTAAGCTAAAGTTAGATGTTTGGTTCATTGGTTTTCACAGCTGAAATGAAGGATAAAATCAGCTTCTTTACGCATTTGTTAGAAAAAAAAAAATCCTTCTTTTTCTTTGTATTAAATTAAATGTCCACTCCAACTGAATTAAGAAGTGGGTTGCCTTCGTGTGCTCCTTTACTCCCTTTCATACTTGTATACCAAAGAAAGCTGTTTCCAGATGGAAAAAAACTGAGGTAAATATCACAGATATTTCCCAATAGCAATTCTTTTTTTCCCATGTGACTGGTTTTCTTCAGAGGGCATAAGCTCACCAAAAAATAAACATGAGGACATTAAATATATATTTGCCTGTAAGGGCATGTGAGATCTGATTTTCTATTAAAATTGAAACTTGGCTGGGAGACATTCAAGCAAAACTGAAAGGCTTACCAAAAGTGCAGAAAACAAGCAGAAAGAAGACATTCCTTTTCCTGAGTTCAGAAATTGTTTGGCTAGAACTACCTGCCTTAAAGTTAGAAAATGAACTTGATTATCTCCCAGGGTCTCTCTTTCTGCTGGCTTTCAAAGCTTATGTGGTTTTATTGAAGTAGTGCTGTGATATGGCTTGAGGAAGCAGACCTGCTGAAGATGATATAAGCATTTGGTTAAGATGCCATACACAGAATATGAAATATTGGTGGTCAGAATAAGATCTTTTAGATAGATACATTTGTCTATATCCGATATATTTATCATAAAGAAATGGCGTTTTTCACTCAACCATGATCCCCATGGAGTTACATTTGAGATCTGGATTGACCTCCTCATGCTATATTATGTATTACTAATGTGATGGACACTATGGCACAGATTCTTCGTATCTAATTTTAGGCAAATATGCCTAAATATGTGGCCAAATATAGCCAAATCGTGGTCTAGGTGCTCTGGGTTGCTCCCATAGTCAATGGAGAAAGGTAAGTGCCAGAAGACCTGCCACATCTTGAGTGGACTGAATTGCCCTGTGTCTGCCCACCAGCTATAAAGGAACTCTGTGACAACTGGGCTCTAATGTAATTGTTTCTGGTAGCTGCCTAATATTAAACAGTCCTTCTACCTTCGGTTTTGAGATGGTGGGGTTTTGTTTGTGGTTTTTTCTTAAACTGCTTATGCTGCTTTCAGTGTCATTTTTATGTGTACAGTAGGCCCTCTCTGCTACTTCCCTCCTCTGGATAAAGGTTAATGGCTTTTTGATATTTTCTGAGATTAACACCTAATTCTAATGAAGGTGTGCAAGAGCCTGGAGGCAAAAGACAAACATGGAGAACATTCTGAGAATTTCTCTCTGTGTCTTGGAAAAGTCTTTGCTTTCTGTCTGCTAAGCTAATTGCAGCTCCTACCAATTTGTACACTAAGTTTATGAGAAAAGAATCTTAAAAATGAGAAAATAAATTTTGTGGCAAATTGTGTCATTACAAACCCAATAGTTTCATGCTTCAGATTTAAACTCCACATCTGCAAAATATGTTCCTTAAATTATAGTATTTAGCTATTCAAATTAAGATACATGACTCTTCCACCTTCAAAAGGTATGAAAATATCGGTGATATTATCTAATGAAATATGCATTTTTGAGCTTTGCTTATGGTGCAAGAGATGCATACTTTGTTAGGGTGTTAACGGTTTCCTTGCTGTTAACTTTTTGTGGTTTGCAGCTGATGGAATTAGATATTTTGCTGTCCTCAGGCAACCTCCAAGGACTAGTGCAAAAGGTCTTTGATGTGGATGTAAGACCAGAGTATGTTTTTTATCTGGACTCTTCAACCTGCTATTCAAGCTAGCAGTTGTCCTCAGATAGGGTTGTACAACCCAGGCTGCTAGCTCCTACAGTGCTTCAACAAGCAATTTTGTTAGCATTGAATAATTCATGTAGTGCAATTTAAAAACATAGGCCAAGAAATATTTTGCATTTCTACAGCACAGTCTATCTGAAGTTTTTTAATCAAATAACATCCACTAATGTTAGATGCTGTATTTAGTGGACTGGACATGCTGCCAATCTGATTTAACATCAGTAAACTTTATTCAAAATCGGACTTAAAAAGCATTCAGGTTGGTCATCCAGGCAGATCTTTCTATCTAGCAGACGAAGACATATTAAGATTTAATGGCTGGAAACTAAATCTAGGAAAATTCAGACCTATAAATAAGCCTGAATACTTCTGAAGTTATTTCAGTTAACCATGGGAACATCTTAGTAAGGACTGTGTGAAATTCAATGTCACTTGAAGTCTTTAACTGAACTTATGGCTCCAAGGAAATCACCTGATGTGGGCTTGTTGAAGGGACACATAGGATAAAGTACTATAGTTTTGTGTTATTTAAATATCAGATGGGATGACCTAATTTTATAAGCTGAGAAACATGCCATCAGAAAATTAAAATATAATTGAATTAGTTGGTCTAATAAATCAATACTGAAAACTTGCCAAAATGACATATCTCTTCCTTTTTAGCCTGAGAGAAAAACAAAACCCAGACTTTGTAAAACAGGGCAGCATAGAGCATAAAATTGAACACATATCTCCATGTCTTTAATGCCTGTGCTTTTCCACAAAACCCTAATTACTCACTGTGTCAGAAATCTGTTAAAATCAATGGGAATTGCCATTTATCTCATCTAATACCTCTACCCACAAGGCCACCCCCCCTGCTCTGAAACCCAAAAAGGCCTGAAAAAACCCAAGTGATTCTGAGCCTGCTAAAATTTCTCCTAAAATGGTAGAGCAGATTGCCAGGACAGGACTATGCACTCTCCTCAAGTCACTGCAAATACCTGTGACATAGCAGCTCCTGAAACTTCTACTGCCATTTATTACCTTCCTCTGTTATCAGTCATCCATGATTTGAAGGTTTGTGGCCCTGTAAACCTCTGCTCACTTTTGCTGACCATGCTTTTACAAGTTCAATTAGAAAGTAACTACGGCAATCCTTTTTATTCTATTTTTCATCCTATCCTGTCACAATTCAAAGATCTTCCTACTATATAATTTTCCTGACCATAGACAGACCACAGAACATTAGCTTCATTTTATGTCCATTTAAAAAAAAAAAATATCAATGATCCTATTAATTGGTACTGTTTAATTCAAGTAGGTCTTCCACAGGTTGCCATCAGAGGACTATATTCCAGTGTCACTGTCCCTTAGTACAGTTGGGTGGGACTATTCCATCTGACCTTTATGGAATCCAAACTAACCACATACGGTCATTAAACTGTTATAACAATTATTTTGCAAATGTTAAAATGTGCCTTTGTATCAAATGCAATATGTTAGATTTCCTGAAAGAAGATAAATGGGGGATGGGAGCGAGAAGAAAATGAGGAGTAATACACAGCTGATGTCATCTCAGAAAGTGATTCATTATCAAATACAGTGAAGAACAATTCATTTTCATGCCAGGTAGCTGCAAACAAAGGCACTGTGCAAAAAGCTTTTCTAAATTAATAAAGGTATATTAATAAAAAACATTTTTAATACGTCCTTTGAAATGTCATTTACTATCAATAATACTTGGAAAGGTTGAGAGGAAAAGAGCCTTTAGTAGAAATCCGAAAGACACTGTTTGAACACAAGAATATTTGTGAGCCATGCCTTGGGTCTCTCATATGGCTCATGAAGTACACTCAGTAACCACTGGGAAAAAAAGTCATGCACACTCTGAATCTGTGCTTTCTTATTTCTCATACATTTCTTCCAGTTTTGTTATACTAAATGTAGACCTTTTGCACTACTAGAATAAAATCCCAGCTTCCTTGTAAGGTTGTGTTTACAGCGTGCCCAAGTGAGCACATTGCTTTTGAAGAAGCAGCAGATCTAGAGAAAATGCTGTTACAAGATATATCTTTCACTCTTTTTGCCAATCAAGACAAAGTGAGTATCACGGAGGCTTAAGGACATTTTCCCTGGGAATTTCAAGAGCTGCCTTGAGGGGTGAAACCCTTCCAGGTATATCTTGGTGAACATACCACTAACATGGGTGAAGAGGCAGCCCAGCAACGCACAGCAGCAGGAGAAACCCATATTGTCAGAGTAACTGCCAACAGCAGAGGCTTTAGCTCAGATTGCCAGAATTTAAGCTCTGAAAGACACATCTGGGAGAGCAACTTGGAGATGTTTCCTGCCTCATATAACAAAAAGGAAACATTTGGCTTTTCTCATATTAGCTACCTCCTCATCCTTCCTGATACCCACAGCCTCTGCTGTGTAACCCTCAGCAGTGTGTGTGTCATGGGCACATCATGTCCTCTTCAGTTAGAACCACTCTGCATTATTCTTCTGTCCTTGAGATATTGTCTCTTCTGCCCAAGTTGCACCAGAAGGTAGCTTTACCCTGAGGTAAGTGAAGCTTTACAGCACTCCAGACATTGATATAGCAATAAAGACAATATGTGTTGTGATGGTTTCTCACCCAGGTATCAGAACTGTAGAAGCCTTCACAGAGACAATATTCAAGGTCTCCAGCCTTTGATGTGTCCCAAAGGGCTTGCTTTCTTCCAGTAAATCACAGAAAGAAAGGTGGAACAAAAATTAAAGTGAAAAGAAGTGACTGCTCATTCGTTGCTACCTGACTTGTAGAATTAATACGCTGTAAGGTTTGTTTGACCAGTGTCAACATTTTGTGGAAAAAGAGTATTTTATTGAAATGAGAGTGTTCGCTTCTCTGATATTTTGGAGACACGCAGTTAACAAATATGAAACACAGACAGGAGTAGATGGGTTATCCTGACCAGTTTCCTGGGTTTTTTTTCTGGCTGAGTACTGCCTGGTCTGTTGAAGATGTAACAGTGTAACCGAAGTAATGACAGAAATTGAAACAGTGGAGAAGAACAAACTGTATTTGCACTTAGTGCTCGTTTGCTTGGCAAACCCGCGTGGTCATGTTCTGAGGATTTAATATCACAGCTTTGGCTTTGGCATAGTAATTTTTTTTAAGTAAATGTCAGACAGAGGTGTGCAGGGGAGAAAAAAAGCCATATTCAGAGAGTGATTAAAAAGCATTCAGCAGCTGTCTCCCAAATCATCCCTGTCATCCCTGCACATATATATATTTTTATACATATCTTTTTCCAGCTCATTATAGAGTCAGTCCAAAAGCCACATTGACAATGTGCAGCTGCAACATCCCTGGGGCATTCTAAAGACCAGATCTCCTGTGTGTTCACCACCTTATTCAGCTCATGAAGCTTTTTTGGTAAGCCCACAACACTGCCATTTGAGTTGGAACATTGCATTGCCTGGTTCTCACACAGCCCACCAGCATGCCTCTTGGGTTGTCTGGTTGCCCCCACACCAACAATTCTGTCTGGAGCTCCTGGGCCCATCCGCCCAAGAAAGCCCTCTGCATCCCCATGCTCTTGTGTCATGCCCCAGATCTGTCATTGTCCTGGTTTCAGCTGGGATAGAGTTAATTTTCTTCCTAGTAGTTGGTATAGTGCTGTGGTTTGGATTTAGTATGACAATAATGTTGATAACACACAGATGTTGTAGTTGTTGCTAAGCAGTGTTTACGCTAGCCAAGGACTTTTCAGCTTTCCATGCTCTGTCAGGTGCACAAGAAGGTGGGAGGGAGCATAGCCGGGACAGCTGACTCAACTGACCAAAGGGATATTCCATACCTTATGACGTCATGCTCAGCCTATAAAGCTGGGGGAAGAAGAAGGAAGGGGGGGGACAGTCGGAGTGATGGCGTTTGTCTTCCCAAGTCACCGTTACACGTGATGGAGCCCTGCTTTCCTGGAGATGATTGAACACCTGCCTGCCCATGGGAAGGAGTGAATGAATTCCTTGTTTTGCTTTGCTTCGTGAGCGGTTTTTGCTTTACCTATTAAACTGTCTTTATCTGAACCCACGAGTTTTCTCACTTTTACCCTTCCGATTCTCTCCCCCATCCCATTTGAGGGGGTGTGAGCGAGTGGCTGTGTGGTGTTTGGCTGCTGGGTTAAACCACAACAGTCATGTAGGACATGTCTTTTAAAATACTCTGGAGCAAAGCCATGCTAGCAAACCTGCTGCCTTACAGAAAGTATGTTCTCTGTGCTAGAAATATCCATCCCTTCTCCAGGTTCACCTGAGTCCCTGCTTCAGTAATCTTCAGCCATCCCTAGCCTGATCAAAGTCTAGGTGTACTGATGGTCAAGGAGACACGAACCCATTGCAGCATGACAAGCCTGAAGTTTTTATTCTAGAGGGGAAAAAGTGAGTCTTGTACAAGACTATCAGAGGACATTTTTTCATGCTTTAGAGCCCTTTAACCATTCCTAGAATACTGCAGAAAGGCTTGGCACTGAGACTCCTTCTGAGTCTAAGGATAAGTTCAGTTTTCAGAGTACATTTTCCAAAACTAGCCACTTATTTGGAGCATCCCATCATATTTTTGCCACTTTTCCCACTGACTGGAAAAGGGGAAACATAATCCCCATATTTAAAAAGGGAAAAAAGGAAGACCTGCGGAACTACAGGCCAGTCAGTCTAACCTCTGTGCCCAGCAAGATCATGGAGCAGATCCTCCTGGAAACTATGCTAAGACACATGGAAAATAAGGAGGTGATTGGTGACAGCCAGCATGGCTTCACTAAGGGCAAATTGTGCCTGACAAATTTGGTGGCGACGGGGTTACAGTGTTGGTGGATAAGGGAAGAGCAACTGACATCATCTGCCTGGACTTGTGCAAAGCATTTGACGCTGTCCCGCACGACATCCTCTCTAAATTGGAGACACATGGATTTGACAGATGGACCACTTGGTGGATAAGGAATTGGCTGGATGGTTGCACTCAAAGAGTTGCAGTCAACAGCTCGATGTCCAAGTGGAGACCAGTGACGAGCGGCGTTCCTCAGGGGTCAGTATTGGGACCGGCGCTGTTTAACATCTTTGTTGGAGACATGGACAGTGGGATCGAGTACTCCCTCGGCAAGTTTGCAGACAACACCAAGCTGTGTGCTGCAGTGGACACGCTGGAGGGAAGGGATGCCATCCAGAGGCACCTTGATAGGCTTGAGAGGTGGGCTTGTGTGAACCTCATGAAGTTCAACAAGGCCAAGTGCAAGGTCTTGCAGGTGGGTTGGGGCAATCCCAAGCACAAATACAGGCTGGGCAGAGAACGGATTGAAAGCAGCCCTGAGGAGAAGGAATTGGGGGTGTTGGTTGATGAGAAGCTCAGCGTGACCTGGCAATGTGCACTTGCAGCCCAGAAAGCCAACCATATCC
>NW_009232553.1:80721-139183 GCF_000690835.1 Fulmarus glacialis
TGGATGGGGCTTTGAGCAACCTGGTCTAGTGGAAGGTGTCCCTGCCCATGGCAGGGGGGTTGGAACTAGATGATCTTTAAGGTCCCAACCCAAACCATTCTATGATTCTGTGACTCTATGATATTTGAACACCAAGTCCAGCTGGCTAGCTTGAGCCGTGTTAGTAGGTATCTTCCACTGGACTTCAGAGGCACCTGATTAGATTTTAACTGATGACAGAGTAGAAGACAGTGTGACAGGTTTGTGAAGCTGCTCAGATCTCATTTAAAATAGGGATTACAAGCCAGGATTCAGATGTCATGGCAGGGGGTAGAGAAAGCATTTCCCTGAATGTTACATTCAGAAAATGTATAGATCCAAGGGAATTGATATTCACTGAACAAAACTGGAATTTAAAATTAGTACTAACCAGAAGCCTTCTGTGGAATATTCTTTGGTATGAAAATGAGTTGATTATAGTCTCAAGTCTCATTCCGAAAAAGTGTCTAAATGCTTAAATTTTAATGCAATTGAAATGGAACATTTTGACTATGCAAGAAATAAACATTTCAATGTTTTGTTTTACACTGACTCATTTCAGAATGCTATTATATATGAAGTTTTTTTATATTCTAACTGTTTTATCGAACCAGAGATGCACATGTATTTTTATATAAACATATATATATGCACATATATTATATGTATTATACATGTACTTTTACTAATTTTGGCTTCTGTTAACATGTTAAAAAAACAATGCTTTTTCTTCTACTCAGACCAACAATGAGCAAAAGCAAATTTAAAATGTGGAATGAAATCGGATAGAACCAGATACTTCTCATTTAGATACAACACATTCTTCTGCACAGCAGCATGATCCATTTCAAAGATAAAAGCATTGTCTTCCTGACAAAGAAAGGAATTCACATGCTTTGAACATCACCTACCCTTCGTCACTACAATGATCAACTTATAGAGCCCATTCACTGCCTTAATAAATGGGATGGACTGAAGCCAGTTGTGAACTTGCTGAAAGCAGTTTCCTCATACTTGTGCTGCAAGCTGCAAAGAGCAGATCTGTGAGAAGTGAGGTCATTTGGACTGTCAAAAAATATTTCTGAAGTGTTTGCTAGCAGCTCCAGCAGGAAAGCCGCCAAGGCATATTAGAGATAGATATCTGCAGTCACTGAAGGAGGACTTCTCTAACCCAGTTTAGAACTCCTCAGTCCCAATTTCGCATTAATAGT
The DNA here is from genome assembly GCF_000690835.1 of Fulmarus glacialis. NCBI lineage: Eukaryota > Metazoa > Chordata > Aves > Procellariiformes > Procellariidae > Fulmarus > Fulmarus glacialis. The sequence goes on from NW_009232553.1 coordinate 81,951, forward strand.
TAGGCTAGGTTAAAATTCTCTTCTCCCCTCTGCTCCTTCCTGTGTCATCTATAGGTGAGAAAGACCACCCATAGATGAGTGAATCCTTCCCCTATTGCATGTTTGGAAGCCATTTCAGGAGCTTCATGGGAAAAGATGGCCCTCTGCTTTCATCAGGAAGGCACTTAAGGCTCAAAGAAGGTTGAGAAGGTAAGATATGGCAACCAGCCCTACTTACTCCATGTTTCCCATGTTTCTCCATGAGAAATTATATCAAGGGCTACACTTACACTGCATGTTATGTCCTAGAATCCAAGTTTTAACCTCTGACCTGCTTGAAAAATTACAGCATAGCCCAGTGAGGACTGGATGTGTCTCCAGACTTCAAAACTCACCGTTTCTTTTGGATCTGCAGCATTTCACTCTCCCTACATAATTACAATGGAGTGATCTAAGAGAAGTTCTTTTCAAAACAGTGATCAGGACTCCTCTTTGTCATGTCTTGCGGTGCTGATCCAGAGGAGCCTTAAGTAGTCTTCTAAGAACCATAGTTTGGGGTCCAGTGTCCTCCATGTTGTCCAGTGTCCTCCAGATTTCTTGGGGCATGTCATGACTCCCAAGCAATGAGTAAGGCTGGGATTGGGGCTGCTGCTATTTTGGGAGCTACCTAACAACAAAGTGATGGTGATTCAGAGGGACGTTACCCATCATTAGGGAACTCAGATAGGATGGGTAGGATGCTGGACCTTGACCCCTTCTGGGGGCCAGTCCTTGATTCATCAACTGGTTTACAAGTGATGTAATTAAGTTAATATATTAAAGGATTGTAGACATTTTCACTAGGTCTACAGCAGCACACCTCCCTTTTCCTCCTGCCATTATCTGTTGTTGAAGCTGATGCTGCAAGGGTGTGCTACTCTCAGACACCTCTAACCTTTATGGACTTACCCCAAATATCCTTCTTTTGCAGAAGGAGCAGAAGTTTGTATCTTGGCAGGGCCAACAGGGATAAAGCTCAGCTCCCCTCCAAAAAAACACTGTTGTGCAGCAAAGTGGCAAATACAATATCCTGGATGGCCAGAGACAGACAAGAGTGGGCTTGGAATATGCATTTGCTAGAAGGTTTGGATTTGACTTAAGTACTCTGAACTTCAAAATTCAACATTAGATGTAATGCCGCTGGCACAATCTGCAATCGAGCAATGTCCCTGGATAATGCTGCAGTCACTTTGCTATTATTTTGAAGTGCTTTTATTTCTGTAACACCATTTTGCTAATAGTTTATGGAACTATGGTAAAATATTTGCTTTGCCATCCCTGGGGGGTGCTTTGCTGAAGGATCCAAAGCTGACTGACTCATCTCCTATAACAAGTGTTTTGTTTCTCCTTGCTCTTTTCAGATCAAAGTCATTTGTAAAGTAAGTGTGGGCTGCAAGCACAGGTACAGAATAATGTCTACGTTTCCCACCACTTTCACAGAGTTCAGAGATACAGTACTCAATGCCCACACATTGTCCGTGTCTCTTTTGCAATTTCTTGTCCATATCAACACATCCTGCAGTCATACCCAATGTCAAAGCCTCTGTATGGGAAGACTGTCATCATGCTTTGCCAAGCCACCATCAGTTCCCGCTGACTCCCATTTCATTAGGGGACTCTAAAGAACTTTATTTTTTCTGACTGCCACTTTTTGCCTTGTAGCTTTAGGCAGATAGAAAGTCCTACTTGATGCTCTGTCAGTCGGAACTTTCAATACCCTCAACTGACATGTCATTTGTCTTTGTCTCTCTCTCACTATGTGTTATCTTTACCTGATTTTGGTTCTGATCATTCCATTACCTTCTCAAGCGATAGGAATAGATAATTTAAGACCTGAGTTGTAATAACTGAAAGGACAGAGGTACTGCCTACTCCACCTTGATTGATAGATGCAGAAGGTCTGGCCTCTTGGATCTCTGCTCTGTGTTAGTTGGGAAGCTGACAGGTCTGGGGCCATCATTTCTAGGAAATATTCAGTCCTAAAGGCAATGGCAACTCCTGCTGCCTTCACTGCCATAAAAAGACAGGTAGAGAACTGAACAGATACAGGTCATCATTCCTGTGGGCTCAGCTCCCGGGAACTCCAGAGTTTTACTGGGCTCCACCACTTTCTTCTGAGGACCTCCAAGTCCAAACCTTTGAGAGATGGGTTTGCAAGAAGATGCAAGACTGTTCTCCCTCATCCCTTTGGACCTTTCCCGCTCACTCTGAAGTAAAACTGCAAATAGTATCTTGATAGCCATCACTGCCATGTGAGTGCAAAGCAAGTTAAATGGGAGGAGAATTTTGTGCTTGTCAGTTAGAATTGGCTTGGTGCAGGATGCTGCATCTCCCAGAAGCTACCTGCTACATCTTTAACTCTAGCTCTAGGAGAGGTGAAAACCTGGCTCGCGAATGCTTTGTAGCTAGTACATGCAATGTGCATGTAGTCCTTGGTCTCCTTCTGTAATAGCTATGCCATATAGGGTATTTGCCACCGGTTCTGGGCTTACATATTAGCTCTTTGGCTCAACTAATGATGTATCTCAGAAATCCTGAGCTTCAGCATTGCTTACTGAAGGGGATGAGAAAGTTTCAGCCACGATATTAGTGCTGACTGGCATGTCACACACCTGTATCATCTGGCCAGGCACATGGGCATGCTGTCTTCTCTATTTGGATTACAACTGTCCTGACTCAGCTGCAAAGTGTGGAGAGTCAATCTTCACCGGAATAAATTCAAATATTTTACAGTGCAGCTGTGGGAAGAAAGAGCATAATTTTACATCTGGCAGCACCATAGCTCACTAGTTCAGCATCAATCTGTGCTGTAAATAACACTGTGATTCCCAATATGAGCTTTCAGACTTCTTGTGGATTACACTGACTTGTCAACCAATTAATCTGATCAGTTCGTTGCTGAAGCATCTGTTTAGAGTGAAGATGCCTGGTTGTAAGACAAACAAAAAATAAAAATCTGTTTGGGACTGTGGGTGACAGAACTGTAGATACATTTTACAGACCAGAGTTATCAGCCTTCACTCTGTGGTGGCAGGACCAGTTTGCTGTTGCTGATCCTTAAGTTTTATGCTATAAAGGCATCCAAAATTTTAGCACAGCATGTGTAGGAGTTTGTCAGTTTTATCATTCTTGTATACACTGCAGACTGTTGCTTCCTCCCCATGGTGTTCTTCTAGATAGACATTTCTGCTGGAGCTCGATGAGTTTGATCACCCTTAACTGCAAAGAAGCTACAGCTTGGGAAAAATGTGTGTTGGAATGGGGTGGTGAAGATTAGGAAGTTATTTAAAGCTCACTGCCTGAGGCAGGCACCCGTGGACAGCAAGGGCTGGCTAGAAAGGGCCTGAGATCACTTTCTGAGGACACCATGAAGGAAGAAAAACAAATCTCTTAGTCTAGAGACTGCCCTCATCCCCACTGGGTGAAAAGTCTGAAGAATCTCTCCTTTAAAACAAAATGCAAGAGTCTGCCTGTGGTATGTGCTGGATTAAAAGCTACTTCTTTTTCCAGAGGGAGTCCTTTGTGTGAGCTGGTGCTAGTCACATACATTGGTATCATGGCCCCCAGAGGCAAAAAGAATGGCAGTAATTTCAGTTCTATTTTCAGAAAAAAAAAAAAAAGGAAAGGTGGTGGCAGCACCTGGGAATATTAACTCGTACTTTTAGAGGTCACTTGATCACAGCACTACTGAAATTAAAATAACTTCCTAAATTAACATTTGATCTTGCAGAGAATTTAATTTAGATAGATTTAAGCAAGAGGAGATGGAATGACCTTACTTGTAACTGCAAGCCGCTGCCTAAACGTGGCAGCTTGAAACTACACTACCCGTGATGAACCGTTTATACAGCTGTGTGCCTTTGATCTGAGAGTCTTGAATGCTTCAGAACATGGCTATGAGGTGGGAAATATTCTGAAGGTCAGTAATGTTTACTCTATTAGATAAAAAAGGAGTGTTTACTCTATTAGATAAAAAAGGAGTGCAATAAAGCAGTCATATTTTCACAAGTACATGGGATAAATTAGATTCATTTTCAAAAGAATTTTCTTTTTTTTTAAAGAATCTGAAAGATACTTATAAAATCTCTACGACTTACCCCCTTTCCATTTTTGATACACTTAAGTCTAGAAGCATGCACAAAATCATTGTGGTCTCCAGAAATGGGCTAGACCATCTTTCTGTCCCAAGGTAGGATCAGGTATCATTTCTAACTCTATCAGGTGTTTTGCCCAACCTGCTTTCAAAGGACTCCAATGATAGAGATTGAGCAATGTCCCAGACAATTAATTTCAACACTTAATTATCCCCACCTTTAGAAAGTTCTTATTAATGTGTTTTTCTGTTGTTGTTGCAGTTTATGTTTCTCACTTCTTTTTCTGTATGCCACAAATATGGAAACAGATTTTGCCTTCTCTTTACCGAAACACTTTCCGTATATGAAATTTCATGGCTCACGACAGAGCATGCTGAGTGGTGAACAACACAGGGATGTCAGCTGTGGATGACCTTTCCTCTGCAACACATTGCAGAGAGCTCCTGATGTCCTAGCATTAACAAACGGCTCGTACAAGAGACTCTGCCAGTCCAGGAGTAGTGGAGAGCTCAAACTGGGCACCATAGCTTGATGTTTTCCTCACCCTTAGAAGCCTCTAAGCTTTTTCACTGTGAAGGTGATTTACATAAAAAAACCCACACCTGTGATAATAATTACACTGTGCAGCATTAGGTGGAAATTGCAAGGAATGGATACCTGTATATGTTCCCTAGAGTGGTTATAGTGGTTTTCTTTATTGCAGTAAGATCCTTGTGAGTGTGTTTGTATGTGAAGCTGGATAAAGGTGATATAAAGGAGACAACAAATGCACCCTCACAATACCCACTGAGCTGCAAGAAGAAAAAAAAAAAATAGACTCAGATGACATTCAAAAGCTCATAGGCAGCAACTTTATCCTCAGGTGCCCTGTCAGAAGCCAGCTCCTAATGCCAATAACTGCTTTAAGGTCAAGGTCAACAGTAGCTGAGCTGCTAAACCTACAGATAGAAACAAGCTGTCATGTAGTGAATAAAGTTTGTTCCTATAAGGCAGGAAAAGCTTGCAGTATGGCAGGAATTTCTGCTAGTGCTCATTAGATGGCACCCTTCCTTTATGTTAGGGAGGGAACTAACAGCTTGACTAGTTTTGAATTCACTACAGTCTCTCTAACAAGCATTAAAAAAAATAGATTCTACCCACTTGTTGTCATTGGCAAGTTTTTATATTAGTTGCTATGTTGACCCACCAGCCACGCGGAATTCACGTCACCCACCCAAACTTTCCCTGCAATAGCAATCCAAAACCATTCCCCCTTCCAGCTCAAGTATGACTCAGAGCGATGCTGTAAAAAACAAAAGGTGAGCATATTCCTCCCTGTGAAAACACCTCCAAATCACTCTTGGTTGAAGCAATTTCTAGACAGAGTTATATATAGAGTGCTCTCTGGAATATTTCCAATGCTAGAGACTCAATCAATGCATAATAATATTGCGTAGCTCGGCAGAATAATATGCCATGACTGAAAAGGGCTTCAGTAATGGGAGAGAGCCCTGAATTGTAACATATAGCATCAGCAGTGAGGGTCAGTGTCATGTTCACGGAGCATCAAATTCATCTTAGTGACCTTGGTTTGATGTTTTGTCATTAGACATCAAACTCTGCTTTCAAACACTTCATGAATTTTTTACTTTGCATTGAATAATTTCCTTTAGGATGGCCATGCTGATGATTTTTTTTTCATCCTTTTTTAGCAATAGGAAACATTTCCTTTGTATTAGCTGAAGATTTAAGCTCTACAGTAAGCTCTTTTAATTGATTTTGGCATTCATCATGCCTTTAATTGACTGCTTAGCCAGTTCGTGATTTTAATGCCAAGTTTTTTTTTGGGGGGTGTCCCTTCTATTATCTAACTTTGAAAGGCAAGTTGTTAGCTTGCAAATCAGCTTTATTAGTCTAGATCTGAGTGAAGAGAACTTTGTTAATAGAACAAAAGCTAAAACAAAACCAGCACTGTGATCTATTAACCACTAACACTTTGTTCAAGACACAGAAATTGTATTACAAATTGCTATGAAACTGATTAGGATGGGAGCAAATCACAACTCAAATACATCTCTAATTTCACGGCACTCACAAATGAAGCAGCATCAATGGTGTCTGAGGTTAGTATCCATGCTTATTAGAAATCCAAATGGTGTGCTTCGTAAATTTATTGGTGCACCTGATATGATGTTAAAACCAATAAAGCAGTTGACATTTACTAGTTGAAAATGTAATAAAATATGATGTTTCAGTAGCTGCATTTTAGCAATTCTCAAATTGATGCTCCTGCCACTGTAAATTACTCTGAATCATTTAATTCCTCTGAACACCTGCTCTGCAGTTTATTTGCAGACATTTTGCCACGTGAAAGTAAAACTCTCATTCATCTGTGTTCCCAATTGTACTGGTGTGAACCTTCCAGCTCACAAAGATAAAAGAAAAAGGAAAGCTGGCTGACCCGCTCACTCCTTTACTGCTATTACTGCTTTTATTATGTTTGCACTTAAGGACTTAGAGGTCCCTGTTGTGCTTGGCATTGCACTAAGAGGAGCAGACAGTGCTGCTTCTAAGGAGCTTATAATTTAAGTAGAAATGTTACAGCCAGGATGGAGGGAGAGTTATAACACACAAACAGAGTGTGACAGCACCTAACTTCCTTTCATTCCTGCCTGTCATTTTTTAGAGTAAGGGTTTTCTTACTATGTGTGGACAAGCAGACAGTGAGAAACAGGAGGAGGCTAAAGGATCAGGTAGAGAAAAAGGGAAGGAGGGAAGGTGGAGAACTGCAAAGAGAAGGAAGGACTGAGGAATCAAGGGAAGAATTGGGAAAAAAAGAGCAGAAAAATTCAATTGCGTGCTGCAGACAGCTCCCTGGATCCAGAGGTCTCAACTCTGATGGATTCCAACTAATTAGTCATTTCACCAAGGCACCTTATTTAGGGACCCTGTTGCCTTGCATTTGCTATAGTTAACGGATGGAGATGGAAGCCAAAGATATCAATCTTCCTTCAGAATTGCTTCTCTGTCTCCAGTGACGATGGACCAGCTCCAGAGGGACTACAGTCTGCCTGACACAGGTGCCTCAGATGGATACCTAAAGTTAGATGGGATCAATCCAGGCCTTGGTCGTTTCCAAAGGGTGTGTGGCTTGGCTGGAGATTTTCCCAACATCATCCCACAACCATTGCGTTATTGGGAAGAGGGATGACCTTAGCTAATCACTTTTACAACCTCATTTTTCCACGGAGTCTTTGCTTTGCCTGCTGCTATTTCTGCCAGATGGAGAATTTGGATTCTAGTTCCTCTTAATCCCCCACCAGCATGTGGTGGAGTCTACTGAAGATGGGACAGTATCCTGGTGTAGCGTGGTTAATCTGTTCTTCCTCCAGCATCAGCTGCAATTCAAAATGGGCTGTCAGTTCCCAGAGAAATGAAACAGAAAGCTCCCCATTAATGCTATTTGTCAGAAGCCCTTAATATCATACTTGCCTTTTAGCCTCACTCATCAACATCCAGAGGGAAAAAAAAGCCCCACCAAAACCAAGAAACCTTCTGATTAAATCAGATTTGACAGAACTTTCCTCAAGAACAATGGCTTTAAAACCAGCTAGAAAAATGCTTCTAAAATTAGACCAAATTGATCTGTCGCCTTTGGAAAAAAAATCAATCTTAAGATGAAAGAAAAAAATTCTATTATTCCCCTTCTACTTTCTCATAATTATTTTTGAAGTCTGGGTTTCACCAAGAAAGCCATTTCAGTCAGTTCTTTTAAAATGCGTTAGAGAGTTCCTCCATTCTTTTCTCTTCTTTTTTTCCTTGGTGTGGCAGCGTGGTACACACCACCTCTCGTGTCTGTACTGAAATAAAGAATGTAAATCTAAGTTCCAAGACCAAGAAATGTCATGAGGAAGAACCTAAAATTAAGTGAATTCCTACTGCTGCCAAACAGATTATTGGATTATTGCTTTTATTTACTTACATATTCATTTATCATTTAACCTCCCACTGGCTAAACAAAATCAAATTGTCTAAAAAAACTTCAATAGACAATCACTTCTCTGTGAATCTTGGTAAGCTCAAGGTAGATATATACATCACTGCAAGTCCAAAATGCCCTCAATAAGAGAGAGAGAGAGAGAGAGAGAGAGAGATACAGACTTTTTAGCAGGGCCTGTTGTGACAGGACAAGGGGGAATGGTTTTAAACTAAAAGAGGGGAGATTCAGACCAGATATAAGGAAGGAATTTTTTATGATGAGGGTGGTGAAACCCTGGCACAGGTTGCCCAGGGAGGTGGTAGATGCCCCATCCCTGGGAACATTCCAGGTCAGGTTGGACGGGGCTCTGAGCAACCTGATCTAGTTGGAGATGGATGGAGCTCTGAGCAACCTGATCTAGTTGGAGATGTCCTTTCCAACCCAACATGAGTCTGTGATTCTATGAATACTTGTAAGCTCAAGGTAGATATATACATCACCACAAGTCCAAAATACCCTCAATAGGATATATATAGAGATATACATATGTATTTTGCACACCCAAACATTGGATCTAATGTTCATCCAAGTCTATGGAAAGATAGTTGTTGATTGTGATGGGGTTTGAATAAGATTCGTAATTGCAAGCTACTGCTAAATGTATCTGCCATCTCCCAAAGTGACAAATGATGATGAGAGAAGAGAGGTTTCTCAGTCCTCAGAGGCAAGATCACAGGAACATACAAATACTTATCTGCAAAGCTTTTGGAGGAAACAATGACACGCACTGGTAGACTAGTACTACAATCTTATTATTGTGTCCCAGCTCTTTAGTTGCTCAGAAAAGGAACTAATCACTTGGCGTCAAAGGTCCTTGATGCTTGACTCCAAGCTCATGAATAACGCGGCTCAGCCATGCTCTCAGGCTCAGTGTTAGTGGCTTGCTTGGGGATCTTTCTAAACTGAAGCCTTGATGAAACATTGCAAACTGGATTGCAAGCTGGACCAGCCCACTCACTCATTTTGTCTTGTAGCTTTGGGAACAGTCAGTCTCTCTGTTTCACAGGAAACTGCATGAGAAAAATTCAGGATAGACTTTTGCATGAGAAAATTACAGAATAGACTGTCTCCTGAGAAAACCTTTTCCTAGCCACAGTACATGGAAGTTGCTTTAAATCCTGAGTCATTCTGGGGATTTTTTTTGCTGATATAACTCTAATTATTTGTTACCTGACTCATTCAATCAAATGAATCTCTCTCTGCAGTTTAAGATACACTTTTTTCAATATTTGTTTGCCTTATTTGACAGGCTATGGAATGAGCTCTCTATTATTTCACAATGTAATTATGACATTAATCACCAGGTGAATAAATTAATCGTCAAATGATTGCATGGCAGGGAAGCTTCCCAGACAACACAGAATCACGATTTATTTGTCTTCTGTGCTGTTACAAGTTCTCACAGTTTGGGTTAGGATTTCTTGGTTTTTAGGATAACTTTTAGGTTATCCCTCATTCTTTTCACCTTTCCTTTTTCTCAATTCCTTTCCCCAGAGTATGTTGGTACATACGTTAAACTCTCACCCCTAGCAGCTTTTGTCTGTGTCCCAGGATAATGACAGAACACTGAATAAATCCTGGTTTTAAAGATTTCTGATTAGCAGATGGAATTTACAGGAGGATGCAAACTACTGTATGTTTATTCATCAGTATCCTTCATTTGTTCTTAACATGCACGATATCTTTTGCCTGTGAACATTTCATTACATTAGCCTCTTCCTATGTCACTCTGAATGCATGCAAATACTTTTTCTTGGACGTCGTTTTAAAAGCAACAGCTTACACTCTGCAATGTCCTTTTAAATTTATTGCTTGTTTAGCAAGCATGGATTTATCTTGTGAGTAGGAAAGGCTAGGAGGAGGGATAAGGATTTTAAGGTGGCTTTAGTATTGGCTGGTGTGACAAACCCACACCTGTAATTACCCCTAGTATACAGTTCCTCATCTAGTGTGGTCAACTCCTGGAAAAATTTGAGTGTAAAATCATACGTGATTTGAGGAACACAAATTCACGCCTCTTGCTGAGCTGCACTCTGAAGTATTATGTATGTGAAAGACTTACAGAAAAGGCAATATCTTCAGCAACTGGTAAATGGACAGTGATCTTGGCTCAGGCAGTCCCCATCTGCACGTCTTCAGAGGAGCTGCTTCACCTCCCTGTGCCAGTTTCCCCTCCTGCAACGCATCTACATTGCAGTGGGAAAGGCCTCGTCTCCCTGAGGGCATCAGGTGGGACTGATATGAAAACAAGACTAAATTTCTTATGAGGGTCAACGTTTGGTGGAACTATGGAAGCCATGTTGTAGGAAGCAGAATACTGAAATGAGATTTCTGGCATTTGTGTGTGTGTGTGTATTTGTCGTTTTGATTCGGAATTCTTTTGATTTTTCTGCATCTTCCCAGGCTATTATTTAGAATGATGAGCTTGTTGACCCTAGCAATAGAAATAAAGGTATAATGGAAGCAATTTGCTACAGAACAGGTCTATTTCTTTGAGATAACTCTTGACAGTTGCATCCTCTGACTAAAAACCAAAATTGCGTGGTCATTAAGGGTGAGCAGGTGTGAATTGATGGATTCAGAGCACACACAAATTTTGATTTCTAGATGCAAGCAGCCAGTCCTTTATGTTCTTGACAGGACTTAAAAATGCAAATACTGAAACAAGCTGAGAGCAGCTCACATTGATCAGTAGTATCAAAGGAAAAGGATTTAGTAACATTAACATGGTAATCTTATCTCCTTTATGCTTAATTTCTAAGAACTCTACAGGTAGCAGTCTTTCAGGTAGTGATATTATTAGTCTTCAACTTGCAGAGAAACAAACAAACAAAAAAAAACACAAACTTGAAATGCTAAAGACCTCACACATTTTGGATATTATCAATGAGGATAATAGTTCAAACACACAAATATAATTGGAAATGTAACCATCACCAAAAAAAACATAACAAAAAAAGCTTTATTTATAGGTAAGACTGTTGAAATCTTTGAAAAGCTTGCATCTAGACACAATTTTGGGGAATTCTGTGATTAAAAAAAAGCAATGGACTGCATGACACTTGTCAGGCATAAATGTCTAAAATCTTAGGGCTGGGAGAGACTTCACTCTACATGGGATTTGCCATTCTGCACCAGGATGTCATTATTGACCGAAGTCCAACATAGTGTGGGGCTTGTCCAGCACCTTGTTCCAGTTTCATCTGGTTGCTGCCCTTTAGTTCATATTACTTTGCTTGCCTACAATGGTTTCAGTCCACACTTCAGCCAAGGGCACAAACGATCACCACTTTCCTATGAGCTCTCAAGAGTGCTGTTGTCTGCCCATGTTGTTACTTTCAGAATGAAAATAAAGCATAAAAGGCAAATGGCAGAATATGAGTCTTGGTGTTAGTTTCTGGAAAGAGATGTTTGAGAATTTTTTGTTTTCTCACTGTCGTCAGAAGAATTAGACTTGTCCAAATCAAAATGACTACCCTATCTTCCTTGGTTAATTCTTATATCTCTTTTTTTTTGATCATTGGCTGTAACTGGCCGGCATCTTCACATTGTAACATCTTCACTGCAAAAACACTGAAGTCTGGTCTCACCATGTCCATGCAGATATTCTCTAAGAATCAATTTTATCTGGCATTATACAAATGTTAAGGACATTTCCCTCTGGGGAAGGAAAAGGAGGAAAGTGGAAGATGACTGTGAACTTATTATTCCAGCATACTAAAAATTCATACTAAACTTTATGTATTATTGAGATTTTACTACAATTTCCTTTAAAGAAATAACTCACTGTTTTCACTGAGGCTGTGTTTAATAATAACAATGTTATTTTTATGAGATTATAATTCCTTCTTGGACCGGAAAAAAAAGTTCCTCAAATATTCAATATAAATTTTTATGAACCAAATATTTAATTGTGTGCATATAGTTTTGTAATTGCAAAGTAATGATGTAGTTCAATATAAATTTCCCCTCTAATATTTATAATTTCCACTCTAATATTTAAGTGCAATTTAAAAAAAGAAAAAAGTTTAGGCAAAGCTTATGATGAATATTTGAAACATAAATAGCATTTTAACCAGATGTGTTTTCTTGCTAGCTCTAGTAAACATGTCATATCAGGTAATATTTTAAAGTGATCTAAATTAATGCAACATGCCCGGTTTGGAGTTGGAAGTATTAAATGTACCAGAAGGCTTTATGGGAAGTTAACTTTACAGAAGGAATACAGGGAGACATGAAGACATTTTGTATTGATTAATATCTCCTCTAACTCCACACCTCTGAAAGTGATTTTTTCCTCCCATTTTGTTGACATAACAGACTGCGGTTCTGCCACTGAATCACAGATACAGTAAGAGATGGTTTCACAAAAACCCTCTAGTCATTCTGTGAATAAATATTACAGAGTTATTCTTTGTCTGCGTAAAAGATTGAGTAGAAAACTAATTTCCCTGTGGAGAATAAAGCAGAAGTTACATTGAGAAAAATGAAAAAGGAATAACAGCCTGCACAAAATGTGAGAAACAAAACTTAAAATAAAAATCAAAGCATGTAGACCACACTTCAAACTAATTAATCAAAAAGATTGGATAATTGGCTCCTGAGTTAAAGAGTATTGATCCACATGCAGTGCATGCTGCATGGATGATACAGACAGGTTTGCAACAGTGAAAAGCCAGGCAAGCTGCCTGGGCATTAAAATGTAATCCCAGGGAATATCCTCTAGGTTAAATTTGTAAAGTATAAAAGCTTCTCTTCGGTATGTTGAGAAAAATGCGAGCGAGGAGATGAAGACGATGCAAATTACCATGTCAGTCTATGATGAATACAATTCAAGCAAAAAGAGAACCTTTGTAGTTCCTACTTGCAAAAGATCACATTAGATCTCCACATCTTTGCGTTAACTAATATTGGAACTCCTGATCATTGCAAAAACAAAGCAAGCAAACAAAGAAAAAACACTTTTGACTAATGGACACTTCATTCTTTCCCTCTGTCCCACCTTTTTTGGTTCTTGTGCAGGAGTTTTCTCTTTTGGACGGGCACTGAAGCTCAGGTCTAGGTGTAAGTGGAATCAATATTGGCGTAAACACACGATTAAACAGAAGTGCAGACCTAAGTGTTTTGCTGAATCAACATGTGGGTTTATTTTACCTTCTGTTTGTGGGATCAACCTCACTTTAGCAATTTAAAATTTAGGAAAGGCAGTTTCCTTAGGCTGAAATGATAGATAATGGCTAGAGAGAGGCACCTGCATGATATTCTGAAACACATGTTGACCTTGCCATCTAGAGAGCTTTGGTATTATTAGGGGATTTCATGTAAATAAATACAGACAGTGCAGTGCAGTGTTGTGGCTATTTTGTTTACACTAACTGTTCTCCAGATTTTCAGAAAATGCTATTTTGTCTCTGTCTGTAAAATCAGTTATTTTTCTCTTACATAACTTTAGTCCAATTTTTTCTGACTTGGTACTCCCAAGCTCCATTTAATTCCATTTTATTCTTTGATAGATAAGATTTTCCATTTATCATTTCTGGGAAACAGGTACAGTTTGTAGGGGAGAAAACAAGACACACAGATTGCCCAGTTTTGCAGTCTTCTTATAATTTGTTATGCTGTACCACTATGTAAAGAAATGATCCAGGAAAATGCCAAACACCACCATTATTTTTCATTTGTAATGACTTTTAGGAACCTGTCATGTTAATGCGTGAGCATATAACAACAGTTTAAACCAGCAGTTAAACTAAACTAGGAAATATAGACTTGGGTTTCTGTTCTGTGAAACATTTGGGATCCCAGTCCTGTTTTTCAAAACTCCAGCTCCAGCCAGGGTGAGGTCAAATCCATGCAACTTTCAAAATGCACAGACAAGAAATATTAACTAGTCCACAGAACCATTGTAAAGATTATAAAGACAAGAAGTATTAACTAGTCCACAGAAGCATGATTATGAATCCCAGCTGCAGCTGTAGCCCAACAGATGATGCAGCTCCCTCACGTCTGTAGGAGCAGGAGTACCCAAGGAGGCAGGGGAATGTTCACCTTCAAAATCTGCCTTGGAGGATTTACTTTCAGACTTATTTCTTTCAGTTCCTTTTTTGGCTCTCATGTCAGGTCTGCTCAAAGCAAGTTAGTATGGGAGGGAATGCTACCACTGATTAAGCATGCCTCCCACGCCTTGCACCAATTTTGCCATAAAACCTGCAACGGTTAAAACAAGACCATGGCCCTTTACAGGCCAAATCTGTCCAAGATAAATCCTCAATACAGATAAAAGATATTTCCTAGTTTAAAAGACGTAGAACAATCAACCCCCCACCCTCCAAACTTGATTTCTTTTTTCCTTTCTTCTCAATTCCCAATCCCTAAATACTTTATTCTTCCCCAAACTCTAACATCTTTTATCTTTTTCTTAGGCTGATGGAAGTTCTGTACATTTTCATTGCCTCTAAAACTAGTTCTTGTAATCACAGCCAGCTCTGAGTAAAATCAGACTGCTCTGCTTTGCATCTGTAAAGCAGGTTTCCTCCTTCTGCAATTCTGATCTGTAAGCCATGATAGGCACCATGCCCACCTGAAGGCTCAGCAACCTAATATCAGAGTTCCAGCAAACTCTGGATTGAATGTCACCCAGTACTGGAGTTTAATTGCTGTCCATTGCCTATTATTTGGTGAGATATAAAACCGTTGCATTGGCTCATCTGTTCAGTTCAGTGAGAGTTTTTACAGAAGAGCAAAGTAAGTCTGGTAGGAACATCAGGATTTCATATTTGTTCTCACTAGTAGTTCAGATTAGATGACCTTAGAGTAAGAATGGCACGCTGAGCAACACTGAAATGCCTTGATAAACGCATGGTATATGTAATTAAGATACTGTACAGTTCTTCTTATTGCATTGTCTAAGCACTTCACAACCCCTATGCAGATATCCTGCTCAGACCATAACCACTTCAGACTATGTTTCTGTTGGCTGTTTGAATAACCCCAGCACAATGAGGTCCTTCTCCATAGATGACATTGCAAAGGGGAAACTGTACTTCATAGAAAATAGCATTGCAGTAACTCTCCCATTTCACAGGGAGGAACTAAGACACCAAAATCAACGTGAGTGCTCAACCTTGCTTACACACTTTGGAAAATAACAGCAGAAATGCCTGGCACAGATTCACACAAAATGTGTACGATAGACTAGATGAGAAGCTAAATGCCCCCAAATTTTTCTGCGTCCCTGGCTGCTGGGTACTTCTCTTGTCTCCTTCTGAGCTTCCCAGATTGCAGTCAGTGGGCTGCTTTGGATTATTCTCCTTGAATTTTGTTTATTTCAGAAGGTATTTAATTTTTTATTTAATAGTTAGGTGCTGATTTTCAATGTGCATATGAATTTAAATTTATTCATACTCCCCCACCTTTCAGTGTAGTGACTGTCAGCTGTGTCTGCAAAACCTGCCAATTATTGTAACTTACAGAACAATAACAACCTAATTGTGAGGCAAAGTAAATGGAGGAGCAATGAAGAGATCATCAATGCTAGCGAGCTAGTCAACAACACACAAAGCAGTCATCAGGTATTCTGCCACATAAAGGAGGTCAAAGCAGGTAATAGAAAATAATATTAAAATGTACAGAGAAGGAAGTCTGTGATCCTGCCTGCTTCTCTAAGGTTGGGGCAGAGTGGAGAACTTAAAATTATACAGGATTTTACAGCCTAATTCACTTGTATTTGAACTGTCCTAAGTTTTATCCTCATAGAGAAGGGTCTCTCACAAAAGTTTGCTTGAGCCATGTAGCTCCATGTGGCCTTCAAGGGCAGACAGTGTCCAAACAAAGCAGCATAGTCCTTAGTCTTGGTATAGATGTATATCTTTTCAATGTTTTCAGTCTCATTTCTGCATTTTTATGTAGTGGAACATATGTATCCAAATGCTCCAAGTATGGAATTACTTATCTTACTCTTAGAAAACGCATGAGAGAAATAAAAAGGTAGTTCCCAAAAATGGGCTTCAGATGGCAGATCAAATCTTTTCCTGTCTTCTGGGGGGTGGGCAGTTGATTTCTGCTTTCAGTAGCATCTGCCTCTTACATTATTGCTATGCTGACAGGTTGATTTCATGGGCTGCAAGAAGGAGATAAGTCCTGGACAAAAGATTTATGGAACCTTTGTGTCACAGGTAATTTTAAAAATCTGGCACAAATAGCATCCTCAAGACTTCTTTGGGGATGCTAGAGCAGAGGTTTAGGTTGTGGACCTGTGTCAGTTTGTCTGGGATATCCAGGTAGTGTTTTGTGTTACCAAGTGATATTGTTATATCCATGCTGTCATCTTGTTCTACTTCAGTTACAGTTTGGGCTTTTTCTTCTTTTTTTCTGTTTAAAAAAAGCCTATGAGGAAGATTCTAGGACAGTAAAAAATTGCTTTGCTGGGTTATTTACACAAGGGTCTGGGAGCTGATATTTCTCAAAGGAGGCTGTGCCTATCTTTCCCCCATAATGAGCTCTATTCTAGAACATATATAACTATATAAATAAAGGAAGTTACACTTGTAATATACCCAGACACTGCATCATTGATTTCAGGATGAGCCATCCTGCCAATTCCCTGTTGCAAGGCAGTGCTAAGTGCCAGAAGATGATGATTTTAGCAATTGAACAGAGTTTTCCAGAAGAAAAAGAGCATGAGTGTCTATTTCTTTTGAGACAAAAGGAAAAAAAGTAGAAGAGAAGGTGGCAGAAATCAAAGCATCCTGGAAGGTCAGGGATGTGAATCCTTAAGGGTACTCGGATACTTGTTTTGCTATTTTAGTTGCTGAAGTCCATTACAGGGTAAGCATCGCTTTAGTTGTATCTGCAGTCTAATCTCATGGACTCCTCTGTACTGGAAGATGTTATGTGTCCAGCTGTGTCACATGGAAAATCAACTAAGCACTGCCTTACACCTAATTTTTTTTTCCCAGAGCTTTACCCCAAACAACAACCAGATTGTTGAGCTGGGAAGACATCATCATTGAAGCTAAATGTATGGGCAGCTCTCCCAGCAGCGGACCCAAAGCTCAACATTCTTGTGGGTAAGGGTACTCCAAACCTTGAGAAAAAAAAATTTATCCACATAGGAGCAAGAAGAGAAAAATACTGACAATGACAGGGAAGAGAGAGAGACAGCCACCTCCTAAGTGGCTGCACTGAATTACCTAAAATCAACGTTACAGAAAACACCTTGGAGAGAGAGAATAAAAACACTACGTCTTTCAAAAGTTATTAGCAGTCTCTGAATAGCTATAACCTTGATTGCTTTCTAATTATCTTTTCCAGTCATAAAACGAGGTAAAAATGACAAAGAAGAGAAGTTCAACAGGAAAAGCTCTTAGTTTGTGAATAGAAAATATGGATACTATATGGAAATGTACAGGCTGAAATGACAATTTTGGTACTATTTGATGTACTCAATAGATATAGAATAAGACTAATAATTCTAAAATAACCATCATCATCATCATCATCATCATCATCATCATCATCATCTAGCTCTTATATATCCCTTTTCATCAGAATATCACTAAGCACTTTTCAAAGGAGGTCAACACCATTATCACTGTTTCAGTTTCTAAAAAACACCTGAAAGAGGATTTTAAGCAGAAATCCCTCAGGAGCCTGCTTTTGGAATTTTCTTATGATGCTTTCCTCTTTTGTCCATCAACAGTATTTGCAAGTCTAAGCAGCCTGGCAAAATTGTACCAGGTGATTTTCTTTCCCTTTTTAATATGCAAATGACGTTTCTTTTTCTTCACAGTGACACATCAGAGCAAAAACATGAAAAACAACTTTGGTGTCTGCTCTTACGCATTTCCAGAATAAGACAACAAGGTTGCTTTAAAATTTTCCTTGGAGGCTTTTTCCTTCCAAGTAATATAGAGTGGCACTGTGTTCTCTATCCTGAAGTGTTTCCAGGTAACTGAGGATCATTCCTTGACCTTTTAACAGCCTTCAGCCCATGGCTTATTTACCTAGAAATAAGCTTGAAAGTGACAATGGTGCTTGTAATTCAAAAAAAGAAACCATGATGAAATCCAGTTAATTCCCTCCATCATTAGCTGTGGTCATTGGGATATTTTTAGCCAACGAAAAAATAGATTCTTCACTACAATGTAATTGGATTTACAGTGTTTGCAAAAATGTATTTTGAGTGTCTTGAAGTGCACATCAGCAGCCCTCAGTCTTTTCAAGTGCTATGTCAAGCTATGCAAGGAAAAGACAAAGAATTTGCTTGATGAGTGGATCAATTACTCTGGTTTTGTTCAACCAACACTAGGAAGAAAAAAAAACAAGCCCAAACAAAAAAAAAAATCCAAAAACACACCCTCCAGCTGATTTTTCTCATTTATTGACTGTAACATAGTAAATGGTTGCTCTAAACATCTGATTGCTCAGAAGCTTGGAAGACTGGAGGAGGAATTGCTCTGTACATGCCTTATTTATCATTTACTTCCTGCAATTGCCTTTACGCATCACGTTCAGAAGTGGGATGTTATACTATGTGGTCCTTTGGTCTGATCTCTCAGAAAGAGAGCTTGTGAATCTCAAGAGTTTGCTCTGATACAAGAGAGCATTCCTAGAAGGATTTATAAAATAGTCCAAAGAGTGGGATGAACGCTTAGTGGCAGCTCAGCAGAAGTACAGAGAGATTAAGAGAAGTATCCACTTACATGGATAACTTGTGTGTGTCTCCATCATGCAAAATGTTGCAGAGCACAGAAGAATCCAAGCTACCTTCAGACTGGTTTATTCGGATATCAAAGGGAATTCAACGCACAGCAACATGGACCAAAACTTGGGTAAACCTACACCACAAAGCCCACACCACAAACGTGAGCTGCTGCCCACTAAACTGCACCTGTGTGCAAGGTTCAGGTTTACATATTCAAGAATCTGCTGACCCTGAGGTGACTTGAGACACTATCAGGTAGTCCTCATGATAACTGAAATTACCACCTTTTGTTTTCATCAAATAACTATTTTCTTAAACTGGTCAAAGTTTGGAGGTCTACTTCTTCTTCCAACCTGTTTTAACTAGGATGTTGTAGAGGAAGGCTGCACGTTTGGGAGCTGGACCAGGGTTTGTTGGAAAGCAGTTGAGGATCCTCTAAGAAAACAAGGACTGGAAGATGGTATTAAACTTCTGGTCCGGGTAAAAGGCTGTTTCCCTGGTGAGAAAGATCACTTTAACGTGATTGCTTTAGCATGGAGGAAGATGGGGCTACTGCTGTCACTCTTACTGGGAGAAAATTGTCTTGTTCTTTTGTGGTTTGGCAAAACTACTCTGAACCCAAGGTGT
Source organism: Fulmarus glacialis (assembly GCF_000690835.1). Lineage (NCBI taxonomy): Eukaryota > Metazoa > Chordata > Aves > Procellariiformes > Procellariidae > Fulmarus > Fulmarus glacialis. Next base: position 101,413 of record NW_009232553.1, read on the forward strand.
TTGTATCAGTGTGTTTGCAGCACTTGTTGCCTTTCTTGGTATGAGATATGACTAAATCACAGGTGTGACCACAGCTGGGACAACACAGGAAGGTTTCTGGTCTGCCCAGATTCCCATTCTGCAAATGAGAGATGCGTCCTTTGACTGTGATTCCTTTAAACACCTTGCATGTAAAAGAACTGTAACTTTGAAAAAAATCTTCTTAAATCTCGTATCTGTAGCATAAGACAAGGTTGTACTTGTAAAAAAAAGATAACCCCTGGGGAGAAAGAAGACAGTAGCACCTGAAACAGCATGTGCCATAAAATTTTGGACATTTTAAACTCAATTTAGCCACCATCTCCCTTCCCTGCAACACCACACATGCTTCAAGATATCCTGAGATGCCTCTGCTTCTGTGTCAGCTTTCACACCAGCTCCAAACTCCATTGTTTTGCTTGTCCATTGAAAACAGAGTGTGGAAGAGGGCTCCAAGCAGATAGATCTGAGAGAGCACAAATAAAAAGTCCCTGGCAGAGATTAAACTCTCATTTCTCCATCATTAGCTGCAGAGGGTGCTGTCTGCCCATATTCCTGTTCCTCAGGAAACAGGTGGGGAAAAAAGGGTTATGAACTATTTAAAAGTTGAAAAGGCAGGTCACAGGATAGTATCAAAATGTACGAAATATTTGCACAGTTAAAGACATAAACTTACATTTCAGAGTCATGACAAAGCAAGCCAGAGTGGAGCAAAGCCGCTGTCATAGCCTGATTGGTAATCTAAAGAGCACAAGGCAGTCAGCCCTGATTTACAATGCAAACAAATGAGGTTTTCCTCCCTACCTTTAATGAAGTTTAAATGTTTCTGAAGTCATCCATTTAGGCAGCAGCACTAAGATAAAAACAACAACTCTTTCCTGGAAAAATTGCAACGTTTTGGAAATCTTTTTTCATATTGAGTTTTCACTCCAACTCTGGAAACCAGTTGAAACCTCAGAATTTTGTTATGAAACAAGAAATCCTGAAAAGATATTTTCTCAGTGTAGCTGCAGGGTTTGGATTCAATAAGAGTGGGGTTTCATTCAGAAAGTAGCACCCAGTACTCAAAGAAATCAGTCAGTCATGTCCTTTGCATGTTTGTGGGGATGTCAGGGAAGGTCTTGTTTTCAGCATAAATTACTCATCTGGTAGCATCAGAAATTGGGATTTTGATCCCTGTATCCAGAAGTGTTTGTGTTGTGTTTTGTTTAATCTGTAACAGTCTCATTTAAAATACAAAATTATCATCTTTGGTATGCACAGAGTATGTCAGATTTTCTCTTACTGACTCCTTCCAGGTCTCATGTTTTTCAAATTTCCAACTGTGAAACTGGCTGCTCCATCAGCAGGGGTGAACAGTGACCACCCTTCACAAAACTCACCGTCTTGGGGGAAATGAATGTTCTTGGGTTAGAGTGAAAGACCAAGAGGCCAGATGTCCCATGCCCTTGGTATGTCCATGGACTACTGTGCAATTACGCACAAAAGGTGGAAGTGACATTAGGATACAAAAAGGAACTGGCTCTGTTTCTTAAGGTGGTATCTCAGGAGTCTGTGTTGGCTAGAGGGAAGTGTCTAGCATTTTCTAATGGTTTCCCCTACAGGCACTGGAGAGATAGCATAGATGTCTCTTCAGAGATCATCTCTGGTGCTACATCCTTCTTCTTTGACTTGGTAGGAAAAGCATGAGGAACATCTCTAGAGAGGAGGGTGGAAGGCAGCTCGTACCTAGTCATGGTCTTCCACAAAAAGTCAGCATGGGTTTTTGTTATCTTACAGTCTCAAGTACCCACACCCAGTATGGAAATAAGTGTCTTATGTGGAAACCCAGAGAAAACTGTCTAAGACTCTTCATTGGTTGTTTTTCCTTTTTAATTAGTTTACTACTTTTATTTTTCAAGTTGCAGGTAAATATCTTAAAAGCTTTGGCCATTCCACAGTAGATCTGTTGGTATGCTTTGGCACTTAAATACCTTTACATATCAGGTCCTTTGTAAACACCCTGTGCAGCCAGTAGATCCTTACACTGAGTCTCACTATTGCCTGTCCAGGAGCAGAGAGGATAAATAAATCTGAGCTCCAAGAAATACAAAATATCATCAAAAAAGTCTGACCCACATCATCAGGAGATCCTTTTGGCTAGCAATTAGAAGAAAGATGCAACATGAGAATAAAGTGGCTGTACATAACACAACAACAGGTAATTTGCTACAAAGAACAAAAGCAAACCAGCAGCACTCGTGGCTCTAAAAGAGAACGACCACACTAGTGTTATCCATGGAGAACCAAGTTAACAATAAGTTAACAATAATACCGTATCTTGCCATGTCAGATTAGTGACTTTGAACTAGAAGCTGAAGTCTAGAGGTGCATAGGGTGGAGTGATGTGGCAGCCTTTGGAGTCTTTTTGAGAAGCAAAGAAGAAAAAGCTAAACGGAATGCAGGAGTTTGGAGCATGCTGGAAACAACAACTCCATCTCAGCCTTCCTCTGCATCAGAAATAGGCAGAAGGATCATGGAGACGACAGGAGGGATTTCAACACAGAGACAGGGTACAGCTGATTCCTGGGAGGACAGGAGCTGCACCTTCATGAATAGCCAGTGAGCATGGCTGTTATATGTGGCATGGAAACTTTTGCACGATTTGTCATGCTGAACTTGTCCAAGTGAGCAGAGCTGAAATGAACTCTTTTTATCTGGCCAAACCAGTTATCGGGGTTCAGCAAACGTTCCCATGCTTTGCCTAACAGACATCTATTCACTTTGGGGTTTTTGTATTCATGTTGTTAGAGGAAGATGTGTTAGCATGAAATGTTGTGTCTTAATGTGGAAAATACGGGGCTGGGGGAATTTTATGAATGAGGTCTTTTCCTGCCATTTGATAACAGTTATGCATGTTGAGTCATGGTGTAATTGTTCTCCATCACTGAGATACATAATCCTTAATGAAAATTCAGATTCTTTGTTCCCAAGTATGCAGCATTTCAAAGCTCCATCCTGTTGCCAAGGCTAAGTGCTGTTGAAGTGGTGGTTTCCCTGTGTGAGAGGAGAGCAGTGAACACAATGAGGGAGGGCAAGATTTAAAACCAAGAATAGCCTTAACAATCATGACAGCTAAAATAAGGACAGGAGGGAAAATGAGTAATTCTGACTGTTGTTATCCCCGGTCTTTGAGTCTTTTCTTAAGAAATCCTTGGATTCTGCCTGCATGAACCTAAGGACAGAAAAGATTAAGGCTTGACTGAGAAAAAAAAAATTAACTCCTTGATTACAGTATTAAAGTCAATTATTTACTCACCTTCCATATAAGAAATTTGCCTTGACTGCTTAAGCAAAGCCCATGAATCTTGAATGGAATCAGGTGTAGAATCTCTTGCCTCTATACCAATTAATTTTTCATTGCATTAGGCTAGTAAAAGTGAAATCACAAAGATTTGGAACCCTCACCAGTTCTAATGAATGTAAATTATGTATTCGATGATCAATACCAGTTCATTGAATTGTTTAACAGCCTTCCCTCAACTGAACATAGGTATAAATCAAATTAAATCAATTAATCTTTAAAAAATGTGAAAGAAAGAACCTCACAAAAGTCCACAGTTTTATTCATTACATACAATAAATATTCCTTATAGAAAGACAACAAATGACATCTTCTTGGGGATTTGCCTTTCCAAATCCTTGCTAGCAAGAAGTTATTGAGGTCAATTGGGGATTTTGCCTAAGCAAAATTTCCAGATTTTTGTCAGGATCAATCCCAGAAAACCAGCCAAGCAAAATGATGGTAAACAAGTCATCATCATGACACTCTGAATGCAGTGGTGCCGGCTCTTAACAGTACACGTGCTGATATTATGCCTCCTGAATAGGACATCATCGCATTCCTTTAGTCACCTTTATATATACAATGCATTATTTGCACTATCAATAAGCATTCATTCTGGAAATGTACTTTATTTTTCTTTTTGCAAAGGCCACCTTCTTCTCTTTCCTTGTGTGTAGATGATCCGTGTATGACTGAATCATCTTTATAGCCAAGAATCCTTTGAGAGATATGCCCCAGTTCACCTGGAAAAGCCATCTAAGAAGCAGCCGCGGTTGGGTAAACATAGACATGCAGAGCCATTAGAGATGCACCAGGATACCTCAGACGTTGGCACAGGCAAGCAGGTGACTCACGCAGCCAGACAAGATGCTCCAGGGTGTCTATGATTTGAAATTAAGTGTGTAAAAATGAGACAGTATTCAGGCAATACATTTTTGTGGTGTAAGCTCTTCCTAAGGCCAATTAACCTTAAATTTAAAGGACGTATAATAGAACACTCAGTCAGCTAAACTCTTAGAAAGTGATAACTCCGGGGAAATTTTGAGAAGATACAGTAAAAAGTACAGTGATACTCTCAACTTTGGAGAATTAAAAAAGAAATTCATGAAATAACTGCTCTTTTAGTGACATTGCTTTTCACAAAACAGCTTTTTCTAGACAATGTGCACCCTACAATAGACGTATGGTAACTTGTCTTCCGTATCACAGACTTCTACTATCTTTAATTTTAGCCTAACTAATTTCATTAATATTTAATACTTATTGATATGCCAATAATACTAACTCTAGTACCTTCTTTTTTCTTTTTCCTTTTTTTTTTTCTTTCTGTGGAGGACAGAAATATTCTCCACTGCACCAGTAGCAAAAAACCTCCCTTTGCCTTTCATACCAGCAAGACTCACCACTCTTAACTTATTAACAAGGACTTATTTATAGCAGTGCTTAAGTCATCAAACATCATTGAGATGAGTTCACATTAAGAACACAGTGAGTGTAGCGGAGTGTTATAATTTTGATGTCATGTTTCATATAAAGAAATTCCATGCAAATAGCCAATACAATGAAATATTCTCTTTCCAGCATTCTATTTGTACAGTTAATTATAGAATTTAAGGCTAACAAGATCCTGAAGACTTTTCTGGCCACTGGCTCATGCATGAAGATTCATTCATGATGAACCTGTTTGATCTTTAGCAAGCGTACAGAAAGTAAATAAGTGAAATATCTGTTGTGACTCTCAGACATGCAATAGTTATTGGAGATATTGAGCTACATTTCTAATTTTGAAATATGCTAACAATTGGGAAAAGGAAAAATCCATATTTAACATTTCAGCATTTGTGCAAAGATTACTGGATCACAAAGCACAGATACAGGATGAAATGGAAACAACAAAGCTCCTTTGACCTCTTCACTCACTGCACTAACAATAATTAACTTACGAAACTAAGGGAACAACAGCATTTATAGATGTTATTAACTGGGTGACATCCCCCCATCACTTTATACCATTATGAATTCCTTTATACTATTATGAAATGTATTTATGCATTATAGCATTATCAGGTTTTGTTACCTTCACTTACGACTTTTAGCTGAGGTTCGTATAGATAGCAAAGACCAACTGTAGACCTAAATGTTTTGGAGCTACAAGCCCAGGGAGCATGGCTTACCTTCAGGATAGATTGTCATTTTTTCTAGATAATAAAGGCAAACATAATCCAAAAGTGCATTGGAGAAATTTTGTTAAGATGAGATACTGCTGGAAACAGGTACTCACTATGAGGGTAGAAGCTAGTGAATCCTCGTAGCTTCCCTGTCCTCCAGTCCTGTGGCTTGTGATTCAATATTAATTAATTCAGTGCAGATATTTGATTATTTGTGTAAGCTTCAGACCTGCTTTTGCCCAGAATTGAAATACCACAATAAGGTAGAAGGTAAGTTTCTGAACTGCTACACTGTCTGATCTCGATTCTTCTGGAATAAACGGAAATAGTCCCTTCGGTCTTTTCCTTGTTCTGGAGAATTGCATTAAGTTTCTCTCCCACCTTACGGATCTTTTTCTCATTTACTGCATCACTTCTCAACTTCTCACAACACCTGACTGTGTTCATTTAAACATCTCCTTGTTAATGGTGTATAAATAGCTTTTAGTGTTACTTCCTGTCAGATTTAATTACAAACTTGATGTTTCCTTCGCTACACTTGCCTTTGCTGATGTTTAACCAGTCTTTTTTTCAGGGAACAGTAGGGTTTGCACAAAAGCTCTGATTATGTTAGAGATAATTGCATCTCTGTTTTTGGAAGATTATGCTGCTAGGCATGCATGCCTACATGCTTACAGTCACTGCCACAGTCTTCACAAACTGACAGCCAAAACAATATGAATGGGTAAATAACAGTTAATCACTAATAGCCTGATCCTCCAAGATGTAAAACGACCTTTTAATCCCTCCTTTTAACTTGTTGAACATATGGTCTAACATATGGTCTAATCAGTGGTTCTGAGTAGCTTGTCAGTGATTTGTTGTGTTTTGCTTATAGACGTATTCAGGAAGCAAATATCCTTTTCAAGCTAATTTCTTTCATTCTTGAACCAAATTCTGTTTTCTATTTCTTTTCAAAGGCAGTGGCACTTCCAAGATCTCTGTCACCTTTTTCCTTTATTTTACCTATATTTGTTTTACCCTAGGTTGCTACCTAACATTTTTTGGTGCATTTGTGGTTGCTGTGAGTTCCTTTGCTGCTACTTCGTCACAGACAACACCCAGTTCTTCCATCTTACTGATGCAGTCAAAGTGACAAGTTTTTTTCATGTGGAAGCATAGTAAACACAGAAAAACTGCTTCACTTTTTTTTTTTTTTTCATCTTGTGGAAAGATTATTTGAATGTTTCGACACAGTTGCAAAAGGACCAGTGACCTATAGAGTAACCTGCAAACCTGTTTTGTTCTTTCGTTTTCTACTTTTTGTTTGTCTTCTGACCTTAACTATGGAATGTGCCTGTCAGTATGTATGGATTTGCTTTTTCATTTTTCAGTCTTCCATATTATTTTTCACTGTGTTGATATCCTCCAGCACATTAGCACTGAGGATCTTACTGTGTCCCAAGTAATGAGCTGAGAAAGAGGTAATTAAACAGCGCTGCAGTGTTTTGGTGCAGCAGACTAGTACTTTGCTGTCCCTACTGCACCAGTATATTTCAAAAAATCTTCCAATTTCAGAGCTGCTTTATATGATTCTTATCTTATTCCAGAGGGACAATCAAGTGGCTATCTTTTTTTTTTCTTTTCTTATTTTTCTTGCAGAATGTAGAAATTTTACTTTGCTGTATAAGATGAAAAGGAAGAGTAAGGCAGTTCAAAACGAACCCCCTGTGTTTTCAGATTTTGAGATTTCATCGTCAAACATATTGACCACATTTGTGTTTAATATATTTCAGCCTTTTATTTTTTATCCTTTATAATTTGTTGTCACTGTGAGTTTAAAATCACCTGACTATAATTAAATACTAATTTAAATTAAGAAATTAAAGGAATTAAATGCAACCATCCTCCCCTGACTATGAAAGAACAGTGTTTATCACACTACTTTGCAGAGTGGTCAGGGCAAATTTTTCATTCAAAGAGAGCCAGTGCTATAATGCTATAATGATCTGTGTTCTCTCTTTTCAACCTCACTTCTATGGATTGAAGGGAACTGAAGTTAGCCTGATAATAGCATACTCACCAGGACAAAATTTAATAGTAGAAAATGAAGGCTTTGAACTTACAGGGTCAATAGTGGTGATTTTTGATGCAACAGAGGAACTTTTTGGTTGGAAGTGACTGAGAAGAAAGACCTGTGTACACTGACTGATCACAGGACAGCTGTGACACTGACTTTTTCAGCCCTGTGCTCATAGTCTTCTTCATGTCTTTGGGTTTTTCATATATTCCTGAACCAGGAAAATGCGTGGATGTCAGTTAGTCATGCTCAGCACTGCACAGAGTTGAACAAGTTCTCACATTAGACAGATAATTAAAACATTTTAAACTTTGTTGAAACAAAATGTTTAAATATTTTTTAAAAGTTGTAGGACAAAATGTTCTGAGAAAACTTTTGGAAATACTTTTCCATTAAATAGTATTTTTCTGTACTGGAGCATTGTAACATACAGGAAAGATTCAGCCTCCGATAAGGAAGGAAGAGACTCAGCTGTTCTTTTGTACTGTAAACATCTTCAAATGGCCTAGGCTAAATTAACTTCACTCTAGGACACTTACAGAACTAAGAGATGTTAGAAGTTATTTCCAACTACTTATGGATGATGATTGAGCTTTCAAAGATGGTAAAAGCTGCCATAAAAATGGAGAGAACCATCAATGCATGTAGAATAATATCTGTTTCTACAGGCAGTACCCCCCACCCCCCAAAAAATAATGTTTTGCACTAGAAAACAATTTTGGCAGAAAGCTACTTTTGTATTTGAGTAAACTAACATCCATAGTTGTTGTTGTTGTTGATGTGTCACTTGCTGCAGCTCAGATGCAGTAGTAAACGACTAGTAAATAAAGTGTTTAATATTTAGTCTTTGTAGTACCTAATGAAGGTGACTGCCGTCTATGCTGCCTTGTCCTCAGGGTCCCCAAAATGAACAGGGACCCCTCAGAAAGAAGAAAAAAAGAAACAAAACAAAACAAAACAAAACACTGAAAGCTATAATGGCAAGTTTCAGCTATGCAGATGTTACAGCAGCAGCTAAATACCCTGAACGGATTGGAATCCTTGCATGTACTTGGATATGAGATTTTTATCTGGTATTTCCTGCTAGAAATACACACTGTTGCTGCTGAGTCACCTGATTAAAAGTAGGGATTTGCTCATAGTCTTGTAAAACTGTTGGTACTGTCATATTACAGGAATGATGCAGATATTCAGAGAGAATAATACAGTTTCTTTTACTTGCCTGGGTGTGTATTTGTTATTTTCATTTAGAAACTCAATTTGGACATCCACATACAGGCTTTTAAAAAAGTTTTATTAAAGCCTTTACTGTATGGACCATAATAATACAAAGTTATTTCACAAAATAATTGCTTGCCCATATCAATAAAGATGGAGCACAGTGCAAATTTGAAAGCAGATATGCTATATATCCATCTAACACTCACTTCAGCCAGAACTCTTTTAAAAGACTATGATTCATCAATGAACAGAACAATTTCCGTGTCTCTTTTTCACTGTATCTCTAAGTAACTCACAATCGGTGAATTGTCATTTTCCAACCCACATTTATGTCATGAGCTAAGTGACTAACCTATTTGAAGTGTTTAGCGTACATCTTGAAAAACACAGAAAGATCCACAAAAGGAGAAAATTAGCATCCTGAGGAGTACAAAAGCTCAGGTAAAGCTGAAGATTTAAATAATCTCCATTCTAGTCTTCTGAAAAATACCCAAAGGTCTATGAGCAAGGATTTTCACTAAATTTGTGGTTGATGATATATCTGATACTGAGTTTTCCCTAAACAGAAAGTTTTACCATGCTAGAAAAGTTGACTTTTAGACTGTGTGAAACTTTGAAGGAGTCTTTGGAACATTATATGTGAAGAGATAGAAACAAATGAAAAACAAGATAAAAAGCAAGCTGAATTTACCGTGGGTAGATAATGCCAGAATAACGTGATACCTTTCTCTAGAAACGCAAGAGTTTTTCCAGGAAAAATGTTACACATTTGATCTAGCTGAGTGTGGGTGTGACATCTGATGCAATGCCATGGAGACACGACCATAACTCTGTGGTGAGAAGACACCAGGTAAAGAGGAGATGACAACAGACAGCAGGTAAAGAAGTCACTGGTGGAGCTCCCCAAAAAATAAGACTCAAGCCTCATCTCATTTCATGGCTTCTTTTATGATTTTACACAAAATGAGACTGTGTTAATTCAATTTCCCAATGACGTAAAGCTAGAGGGCATCTTCTATTAACAGAAAAATCAGGACTTTATATCCTAAAAGCTACATGACCTTGAAGACTGGAATTAAAAGAAAGCTCAAAGGAATATAATAGAAGAAAATGTAAGATTGCATAATTGGAGACTGACCATAGGCGTTTCTGTTGCTAGCTGTGGTTTTACCAGTTGGAAATGAGTGAGAAAGAAAAACAGTGGTGTAGTGCAGCTGATAGCAGGGTGACCGTGAAATTCTGGTGTGATGCCAGCAACGAGAAAGCTGAATGCAATAGCCAAAAACTATTTCCAGTAGACTCAAGAAATATTAATGCCCTGATAGAAGAAATGGAAGTGACCTCATTTGAAATGCAGTGCTCAGATCTGTCCATTCATGGTCAAGAAAGACTGCGTCTTGAAGAGGTGTAAGGAAAGACTGTCTTGATCAGGGGGACTGAGAACCCTCTTGTGGGATGAAGGAGTGAGGGAAAACCAGCCTTGGTATGTCAAGTAAAAGGAAGGCCAAGAAGAGATGTGATTGTCCTCTATCAGTATCTCAGTGGAACAAATGCCAGGGGAAGAAAAGATCTTTTGAAGCTAAAAAACAATCTTGGAACAAGAACAACTGGATTTAACTGTCCATGAGTACCTTTGAGCTTATAACAAAAAGATTTCATACTATAAGACTGGTGAAGTTTTGGAATAGTATTTTAGTAGGAGAGAAAGAAAGAAAATGGGTTTGTAGCAACTGCTATGTGGGATTCAACTGTAATTTTCGTCTCTTACAAGAACACATGAAGGTCTTTTTTAGCAAAGTACTATTATATATTTTAGGAACTTCTGGCTAAATGTTTATCTCTGAATCTGCAGAGCAACTCAACAATGATTTCTGTTTTGGCAGATTACAACATGGAAAATAATGGCACCTCTACAACTTTTCTTTTACCCTCTTATAGTAGGCATGATGAGAAAAGACTCTTCTCTCATGAGCCCAGGAGATGGTTGCACATGTTGATAAGTTCCTGTGTGGCTCACCCTAATGAATGCTCGCTGATTGAGATCTCCTCTCTAAACTGCTCAAGAAGTTCAGAGGTTTATACCACTGACCAACACTAATAACTTAAAAGTGCTGCTCTACTGTTAAGATCTTGTCATTTCAGACACTTTTTCATAAAAAAATAGTATTGGCTACATATGCCCTCTTAGCCACTGGAAAAAAACCTATATATTATTTCACTTTTGCTCAGCTCCTAGTTGTTTCTGAGTGGAGGCAGAGTGATTCCACAGCCTAATCTTGCAGTTGGGTTTTATTCCTATTTTTTTTTTTTTTTAATTCAGTTAATTGAATTGAAATGAAATTAATTGAAAAGGGAAAGGGATTTCCCTTTAAGCTCATTGCCTTAAATTTCTTTGGACACTGCTCATTGCCCCTTATAATGCTACTCCACCTAATTTTAACTCCTGCCTCTTTTTCTCTGTTTGAATGAAAATTGTCACTGTAGGCTTTTAGTGTGCAGTACAGAAAGATGTTTTGTGACCTTGATGGTGTGACCTTGCAGTTTCACTTACGACGAGGAACAAAACCTAGTGTTTTCCATGCGACTGTTCATTTGGGACAAATAATGGAGATTCTCACGTGGACTATGTAGATGCCCTCTCATTACTACTTTTAAACATGTACAACATGAAACATATAACTAATCTAGACCCTTTTTCTTCTCAGTTGGAGAGAAGCTTGTAAATCTAACGCACTTTGACAGCTGTTCACTCAAAAGTTACTTTGCATCCTTTGCACCTCCTCCATTTTCCTGGAGCTGCTCGCGTCTCGTCACCTGTTTTCTAAGATGGCACTTAGTGTTGCAAGTACCTCTGAAAAGCGCAATGTACCCTTACCAGAGGTTGTTGGGATGCTCTTCTTAAATTCATCTCCTCTTTTTCCGTCACTATTTCCTTATTTGACAAGGTCAAAGCCCTGCTCCCATGCCCACATCTCCTGATGATCAGCAGTTGGAAAAATCAGAATCTTAGATGATTAGAGGCAGGTTGAGAAAGTAAAAACCTCACCAAACACTGTCCTGTTTCCATCTTTCTCTCCTTCTTTGAAAGACGGCCTGACATGATTGCTAACTGACTTTAACAAAGCAAGAACCTTTTCTTGTCACTGTTATTCCAGGTGAGACCAACTTTCAGCTTAGAGCTTTGTTTTAGCAGGATGACACTGAGAGGAATGTTGTTTATGGGGGGAATAAAATATGCAGAATCTGGTTCAGAGTAAAACCACAAAGACGGGTCCTATTCCATTGTTTTGTTTTGAAGAATAACTCATTTGGACCTAGTTTCAAAGGCAAGTTTTAATTAAAAGCACATTGTACAGATTTGTGAAGAAGCGGCTAACTGTTAGAAGGTCAGCTATCTTGTGAGCAGCAAGTCATGGGAAAATTGTGCTATCATGGGTTACATAAGCATAACAAAGCTTTCATCTCTAATTACTATTTAATTTGTCCTCTTTGAATAGATTGCATAGCTCTGTTGGCCTTCAGGGCTTTAGTTAACATAGGTTTTGACTTTTTGCTAGTGAAAGATACTTCCCAATCAGAAAAAATATAATGAGATCTGTTTCTTCACTTTCAGTGGGCAGAAGAGAGAATACAGTACAAAGGCAGAAGAACATAAAGACAGCTGGAGCACAAATTGCATCAGATAAAGGTCAGCCGGGATGCCAGGACAGACCAAATTTAAGCCCAGAAATTCTTTGTTCATTTATAAAACACTGAAGACAGGCGTGTCCTGCAATGACTGCTAACAAAATGGAGCATCACTTGTCATCTGTGAAGAGTAGACAGCTCTTGGGCAGTATGTAATATTCAGAGGGAGGAAAACGATTACTTATCATAACTATTCCAGGAACTATACCGAGCAATTGATCCATCCTCAGATTCAAAGCTTGGAAACAAGATGAGCATCACAAAGACCAATCATCGGCTGTAGAGAACAAGGTAACACAAGCAGAGGGCTAAAGTCTGGAAGGTGAAACTAGTATTACCATATGTCAATATATATATCTCTAGGTATATGCTATTGGACACGTTGCAAAATAGAAGAAAGGGTTAGATGGACTTTTGGCTATAGTTATTTTCATGTTGTATAGTTATAACCAAGAACAGGAGAACTCCTATACATGTATATATAGGACTGTATCTTTGATGTCCTTCACTGAGACACATTTGCTTAGGTTCTGCTCAACTCATTCAGCTGTCTAAATGTCCACTGAATAACATCTAGTGTAACGCATGCTGGAAGCTGGATATTGACTCTGAAGCACTTCTTATACACTGCTGTTAGCTGCTTTTCCTCTTAAGCTCCTTTTTTTCAAGTTGACAAGTACCCTAGCAGGTCAAAGTCAAATGGTTGAAACAAGTTAAATCTGAAAGATTTGACATGACCCCATCCAAACTGAACCAGAAGTACAGAAATTACCGAGCTGACTGGACATGAAAAATGCAGTCTAAGGTTTATTTAAAAGAAGTTGAATTCAATGAAAACATCATTAGCTCAGGTGTAGCACTATGCAAAGCAGCTTCACTGACAAAATAGTGATTTCTGGAGCAAAATTCTTTATTCATATTTATTAGTGTGTCCAAAGATAATGCAGTAAACTTCTGAGTAATTGATGGGGTTTTATGGGTTATAATAAAGCTTAAATCTTTTCTTTCACAGAGCAGGAGATTGAGACATTGCTTCTTGCAATTGTTGTGGCCTAGGACTATGAATCCATTAATCCTTCCTATTTTACCAGTTAGGATAGAGCAGATTGTATTGTAAGTTTTGAAGAAAAAGTCACCTAAAGAACAGAAAGTCCCCTAAATGTTGCCACTGGTACATGACCAGGCAACTGTAATGATTGCACTGTTATGATGCTGTCTGGCCCATTGAAGTTCCCCAGAGAAGATCATCACCTTTTATCTTAAAGACATACTCAGGTTCTCCCTCCTGCATATCATCTTTCAGACACTGTTGTGTTTATTTCTATAGATATTTATTTTTACTGTAAGTTTCTTTATTTCCTTGGATGTTTTCTCTCTCTTGCCATAGAGTACAGACAAATTATTGTATTTTTTTCTTTATTAAATTACACAGAGCTAAAAATCCACTTATATTTATTATATGAATTTTAAAATATTTAACGATACATTTTTTCCCCTTAAATGTTTCAGTAGATACATAGACTAAGACATGTATAAGTTCTGCTTCTGGGGAGACATAGATATGTGCTGAACTTTACAGATAAATGCAAGGGGACCACCTGTGCATATGTTTTTGTAAGACTGGAAACTTAATGTGCCATATAAGAATAGCTGAAATAACTCCCTTTCAAGGAACAAAACATGGAAGTGTGTTTTCCCAACAGGTCTATTTTCCTTAATGCCTACTTTCATTTGCTTTCAAGAGTGAAAAATGACTCTCTGAAAATGCATTCTCAGATTGAAAAATTAATGACTAGGACATGTTGCGTATGTTCTTTCATCATATGAAAACAGCATAAAAACACTATTTTGTGCATAAATATCTGGGAAAACATCTACTGTGTTTCATTAGAACTAACTCATGTACCAGCTCCCTCGTCCTGAGTTTTTCTATCCCAGTTTCCACCACTTGAGCAAACAGATAATTTGTGGTTGACTATCAAAGCATAACATTTCATGTATCTTTTCCAGCAGTATTTTTTTTTCCTAGTAACTCTTGGTCTTTTTCCATATTAAAATTGCAGTGTTTCTCTTTACCTGCAACCCAAACAGTTACTGCTCTCTATTAACCTGCCTAGTCCATTTTTTTCATATCTTTGTCTCTTCCAAATATTTAATTTCTCTTCCTCTGTTTGGCTTTCGGCTTTGGAAGTACTTCTCCAGTGATTCTTGGAAACTTATGGCATTGGAATGAGATTCTATTTCTCTATCAAATAATCCAACAGGATTTCCAAGACACGTATTGCAACAAGCTGATATAGGAACTGGAAAAGAGGGCGTACATGGATCTTCAGTGCTTCTAATAATTGAGTGTATTTCTGCCTTTGCTTCTCACACTTACCATATATATGGCTCAGGAGAAAAAATAGATATTTGTTTGAAGAATATATTTATTAAAAAAGTATATTTACAAAGAAAAGGCTTGATGATTCCTGTCTTTCGATAAGATCTATACATACGTAAAACATATTTCTTCATAATTATGAACGTTGAAAATTCAGGCTAAAGATGTGAATGAACACTGCTTATTTCACAAGGGTTAAAGGGCATCTATATCAGTGATACAGGATATGTTGTAAATCCAACTAAAGATGTCTTTTTGAGCAAGTGTTTTAGATCAATACTTAGGAGCAGAAAGCAACAGTTACAATATCCCCTGGTTTTAGATCAGTTTCTGGATCATAGGCCACTTTGCTATTTATAATGCATTGAAAGTAAGTGAAGTGGCAGAATTGCCTACTTTCCAAATTTTATTAGATATTTCATAGTGTTATAAACCATGCCCCAGCTCTAACGATTCCTGATATCTTATAAGAAATATCAATTTTCAACTGTAGAAGGTCTTGAAGTTGGACAGAAATGTTGAAAACATGATTCTGCAAATGAACTCAGAATGATAATATTAACAACTCAGAATGATAATACTAATACAATCCATCTGATCATGATTTCTGAAGATTTGAAGTTGACTGGACCAGAAAGATTAAATAAGATTGGAATAATGTTGCTGCTTTATAGCTGCTTAAAATAATCCAGGATATAGTCTTAATCAAGATTAGGACTTTAGGTGATGGGTTTGTGTATGTGTATGTATGAGGCAAAAGAAGATCCTGAAACAACAGTACCAAAGCCACTTTGAGGGTCCACCCTTACTTTTCTACTATGTACACCTGGATGCACTGTAAATACAAATGAAATTTCCCCTCCACCTCCATTTTTGGGGGTTTGGTTTGGGTTTTTTTCCCCTTCCTTCTTTTCAGCTGAACAGCAGTCCTAACCTTATCCCAGGGCCAAACTCCAGTCCAGGAAGACCACTAACTACCACAAAACACAGATTTCATACTGGGAACCTGATTACAGCAGTAATTAACTCATTCAGCTCAGGAGTTAGATCCATACACTTTAGCTCATGCATTTGTTTAAGGTTAGCAAACACAGCTGCATTTTGATCTAGGGAAGGGGAACTGGCATTGCTCTTCAGCTACACTTTCAGTAGGAACTCACTTAGGGCCAAACTGCAAACAGGATAAAGAATTGCAGTGAACTTTCTGGTTTAGTACAAACAAGCCATTGTAAAATAGCACTACCAGAGAGATACTTCATCCAAACAAAATGTCTGTCTTCTTGGTGGCTCTGACTCGGATCAGAATTGATAATCCTTATTTATGGGAATAACAAGTATTATTAATGAACGTCTTGAAGGTGGCCAAAACATGAAGGATTTCAAGTGACATGTGTGCATTTGTGATTAACAAATTTACACAGTGAGAGTTTCAAGAGGACCATTTGATCATCTAGATCAGTAGTGAAATTTTCCTGTGACCAAGACATGTAACATGTATTTCAGAGAGCTGAGGGGAAGGACAATGCCCATAAACAGTGGGGCTGGATTTACATGGTCCTAGGAGCTCCTCCTGGATTTGCTCCTTCTCTCAGAAAGTAATTAACCAAAAGCCACTTGTCAACATTGACCTCCACAGTCCTGGCATAGGGGCTGTTCTTCAAACTGCTTGAAAGCCTCATGAAACCATCATGAGATACCACACATCAGCATAAAAAGATCCTATGATTTCCCTCTTTTCTTCTGTATTGCTCTTGATTAATACTTATCTTCCTGAAACACAGGCAGTCTTCATCTGATATAGCTACTGTTTTCCTGGGTAGACAGTTCCAGTTGCTGTTACAATAGATGTTGTAATTCTCTTTTGAATTTGTCTATAGTTTACTCTGTTCAGACTTTCTCTGGTTACTTGAAAAAGATTTTATTCCCTTGTGTTATATCTCTGTGCAGGTACTTACATACTTTAATCAAAGCAAGTCTCCATCTTCTCCTCGGATAAACTTAAAGATCTGATTTTTTCCCCCCTCTCACTGTGAGACCTTTAAAATCATTTTTGTGGCTCTTTTCTGAATCATCTGCCATATTTTTTCAAGATTTTCTGATGCAGGAAAGCCACATATCACAGAACTGTCAAAGGCAGTAACAGTAAGAAAGTCAGTTCAGTGTTTAGAGCCAAATTAAAAAAAGCTCTAAGTTGTTTTTAAAGGAGAAACGACAAGACAGATTTCTGTAAATACAATACAAAAGTCCTCTTAGCGAAAATAGATTTAAGGCTGGGAAAGACTGTTGATGTTGCTGACAGCCATGAGATTCCAGATGAAAAAAGAAAATGAATAATAATAATAATAAAACAATTTTGCAGTTCCCCAAGCTGCAAGATAGGTATACTTTTTTTTTTTTTTAATGAACCAGCCAAATTAGACATGTGAAGAAATAAAAAACTACAGAAGATATGGTACCCAACAGCTAATGGAATCAAAATCCAAAGTGAAAACATAAAGCAAAAATAAAGGACCTTAAGGTTGCAAGTTGGCTTCAAACTGAAGTTTGAACTACAGTTCAAAGTGGAAAATGTGGATTTATCTCAAGAGGCCACAGATTAACATCTGCCACCTGCCCTGAAGACATTATAATCAAAGTAAATCAAAATGAGAGTCTCTCTGGGGATTGCTTAGTGCCCCTAGAAGGAGCCTTGTGATTATAACAAAATGCCTTGGGGCATTTTGAGTGAAATCCCAGTTTAGAAATAAATGATCCAAACTCTGTTTTCTGTTATCCCTCAATAAATCCATCATGACTCTCCTGATAAAAACTTGGCTGATGTGTCCTCAGCATATCTAAAATGTTAACAAACTATGATGTTCCCAGATTGTAACAAAAGTTGTAGAAAAATCCTCTCCTGACACAGTAAATCTAGGAAGATTAGCTAGAAACTCTTTAATTTGTTGGCCTGACAATTTCAATTTCTGGACAAAAAAAACAACACAGAAATACAGAAACTAAGGCAAAATTTCCAGCTGAATGAGACTGATTTGTGAGCCCTCTTTTCTCCCCACGTAGTGAAAAATAAAGACAATTTGCTGGCTTTTCTTCTCCCCACATGGTGAAAAATAAAGACAATTTGCTGGCTTTTGAGAAATGCAGACTTCTCTCCCCCCTCCCCCTTCATTAATGGTTATATAGCTGTCCTGAAAAGTGCCAGTTTGACAGCCCTGAACGTTATTTATTCCCAGAGCACTTTAATCACTCACACTCATTTGTTTTTCACGGTTCAATTCACAAGATATATGTAAATTTTGGGCTGCTGCTCTTGCAATACTGAAGGCAATGAGAAGAGAGAAGGGAAAATGAGAGTGTGTAAATAAAATTTAACCCAAATCAATGATTTTCTTTTGCCAGGAATTTTGTCCAATCCCAAACTTTTGCTTAAAATGATCCCAGGATGTGGGATGGAATCCCAATAAGACTGAGGAGCAATAAGGAAGAAGGATGGATTTTGACTTAAAGATACAAATAGCTGAGTGCCATCCCCATAGCCAACCGACAGGCTCTGGCTGAGCCTGGTACCTGTGTGGGAAGTCCTTCTTCCTGATCAAGAACTGCAGAAGGGTCAGATCCTGTGATTCAGGATCTTGCAGTGCCCAGCAAGCCCTGAGCTCAGGGGAGAAACCAACTCAAGCCAAAAGGAAGGTTGTGAAGACAAGTAGCCCCATGTCTTGTCTCATTATGCATGGGAAAACCATCTGTAAAGTTAGCTGATTCAAACAGATATCCATCCCTTTGTGTAATACCGGTTGCCCAAATCTTCCCTCCCCCTTGTAAAACTGCGTCCGAGCTGTAAAACCATGTCTGCATGTGGCCAGTTCCCACAGCTCAGCTGGCACGCAGTAATTTGGTCTTCACAAGGCAACACCCCAGGGCCCACAAGCACCAGCTTGAGCTCCCAACTCAATTGCAAGCTTCCTTGAACAGTTCACTGGGCTTCCATTTGCTATTTGTAAAATGGGAATAACAATATTTCCTTTCTCCCACTCACTTCCTTTTTAAAAATATTGATTTCAAATTTGTATAAAGACTGTCCCTGTAACACCAGTCCTGGATCCCTTTCCCAACTTTCCCAGGGTCCTACTGCAATGGTTAATAGAAGCAAGGAACAGATATCCAGCATCAGAACTATCTTTACACTAATGAAGCCTCTCAGCAAAATGCAACTGCCAAAAGGAAAAACAGAAGAAGGAACATAAAATCAGCATGAAAGGGAAAAAAAGAAAAAAAAAAACCAAACCAATAATTATGAGAAAAATCATTAGCAAAAAATAACTTATTGCCATAAGCTATACTGTGGCACACAGCCACCTGAGCTAGTGACTTCAAAAATGAGCAAGCGGGCAGGCTGCAGGAGAAAAGTGTTACCCTTGAGATCATTCACAAGGAAGCTCGTAATGATTTAAAGATCCCAAGACTCCTCAGAAGGACAGGACTTCAGAGCACTTTTTGCAAAAAATTGACTTTCTTCCCATTCAAGAGGGCACATATATGTGTTTTTGGGGGGTGGGGAGCGATAATTGATAATGTGAGAAACAGACAGGCGGCTTAGTCACGCACAATAATCTCTGAGGTATTAAGCCTGCAGGTTAGAAAACCCATTTCCTGGAGACTTATTTTGCACAGAGGATTATTTCCACTAGGGCACCGTTCACTTTTTTGGCAGGCTGACATGAGAGGCACCAAAGCAACTGGCAGAGGAGGTGCTCAGGGACAACTAGCGCGGAGCCAGGAGGTGCTGTCAGAGATGGTACCACCTCTGCCTGTCTCACCGTGTCCCCACTGCCTCTCCAGAGAGCAGGAGATTATTAACAGGGGAAGATGTATCGGGGAATGGTCACAAGAGACAAGGATACTGCATTAAAACTTCAGTGCAAAACAAGAGGGCCACACTCTGTATTTCTCAGAGGCAGGACCTTTTCCCAGTCTGACATTCATTTGCTTTGGCATATTGCAGGTGCAGCGTCCCATGTGCACACGTGGCTCTTCTTGTCCGTTGAAGTACTGTGATACCTACGGTGAGGAGTTCTAAACGTTAATTCCCTTTGAAGAAAAATAAGGACAAACTCAGAGAGGTTTCAAGAGGTATTTTTTGCTTTATTTTCATATCTCATCTTGGACAAAGAAAATCCATGGGCCACCTTCATTTCCAGAGGACGCCACTATTCAGTTCTTATGCAGAGTCTTAAGATATACAGTACAGTACAGGACAGTTTAAAGACATCAACCAAATCTCTTACCTATGTGTTTGTTGCAAAGTTAAAATTGGGGCTGAAAACTGCCTCTCCCTAGTATATTTTTCAAAGCCTTCAATGAACATGGTAAATGATGGGAAAAGATGTTACTCTGCTGTTACACCAGCACAGGTGGGAAGGGATGTATGGAGGAGGTATGGGATGATGAACCAGACACGTGGGGGATGCCACTTGTTCACAGTTGGGAGTGTTTGGGTAGGTGATCCAAATGAAGAACAAGTATGCAAAACTGAAAAAAGTATTTCTCACATCAGTGACTTGCAAGAAAAAATGGGTGACGGTTTGTATCAGTTTAAATACAACTCCAAATTATAAAACTGAAAGCCTTAAATACTTTTAAAATAGAGTTTAATCACATTACACAAAGGGCAGTATGATGAGGTTGCCCGGGCTGGACAGTCTCTGCTGTATCTAAATGACAAAATCTCATAAGTGGAAGTATGCCCAAGGAGTCCCCTCTGGGGAAGCACAGGAAAGAAGGAAGGATACTGCAAATTTAAACTGAAAAATCAGAAAAAATGATTGTGTTTAAAATAACACACTGCTGGGCCTCTGTGTGACATGGATTTCATCTGGTTTGCAGCAGTGGATATCTGCAAAACAAAACAGTATTATTTCTGAATATACTTGGATAAGTAAATGACACAGTTATTATGACTAGAGTACCCAGAATGTGTTCTCACTGTAGGATTTCACCCAGAAAGGCTGCGTACAAAGCACTGAGAAATAGCTGCAGCCAGATGAGAGCAAAACAGCTACAAATGAACGCCAGCAAAATTGGAAGATGAAAGCTTCGTGGCAATACCACTGTCTTATTTCTCCATGCCTGCCTGTCTTCAAAGCAAACTGAAAGCAGATGAACCTGGGAGCAGACTCCTGCTCAGGACTGTGGGCTTTGCTATGGGCAGTGAACCACCTCCCCAGGGAGATAGAAGACAGCGGCTCCTTCAACCTCCTTCTCCTGGCAAGGATTCGCTGAAACCAGGACGTCGCCTGAAGCTATTCAAAGGATATAGGCACACTGGACCTCTCCATGCCCCCACAAGGCAGGTTTTTATTTTATTCTATGGCTGAGAAACCAAAGCATGAGAGGGTCAGTTGACTTCTGACAGCAAAGCTCCTCATTCCTACAGAACATAACCCCTCTCTTCCAGCACTCTCTGGTCTGGAAAGTTATCCAGGAAGATATAAAATTAAATATTTGAAGGAATTAAATACTTAACCAATCTTAACACCCACCTCTTCCCTGCTACATTCCACTTCTTCAGTCCTTCTCTACTTCATGTGCTTCTTTTGCCTCTTCCCTTCCTGCATCCCCTCCCCGTGGTTTATGCCTACCATTTTTACCCTGTCAGTCGTATTACTCCTGCTTCCCTGCCTTTTTTATCTACAACCCAAGTAGTATGCAATGTTTTCCATCACACACTGACGTTATGAACAGAAATTCTTGAGAGACAAAGCCTCTAACCTGCTCTAAGTATTCCTCCCACCACCCTACTTTCCAATTTGGGTGTTTATTTGGTCCCTATATGGCTCAGTGCTGTATAAGGGGCACAAGAAACTACCATATCTCATGCGATGGGATAACACCAAGTTGGGCGGCAGTGTTGATCTGCTCGAGGGTAGGAAGGCTCTGCAGAGGGACCTGGACAGGCTGGATCGATGGGCCGAGGCCAACTGTATGAGGTTCAACAAGGCCAAGTGCCGGGTCCTGCACTTTGGCCACAACAACCCCATGCAGCGCTACAGGCTTGGGGAAGAGTGGCTGGAAAGCTGCCCAGAGGAAAAGGACCTGGGGGTGCTGGTTGACAGCCGGCTGAACATGAGCCGGCAGTGTGCCCAGGTGTTGGTCTCTTCTGCCAAGTAACTAGCGATAGGACGAGAGGAAATGGCCTCAAGTTGTGCCAGGGGAGGTTTAGACTGGCCATTAGGAAAAATGTCTTTACTGAAAGAGTGGTCAGGCCTTGGAAGAGGCTGCCCAGGGAAGTGGTGGAGTCACCATCCCTGGAAGTATTTAAAAGACGTGTAGATAAGGTGCTTAGGGACATGGTTTAGTGGGCATGGCAGTGTTGGGTTGATGGTTGGACTTGATAATCTTAGAGGTCTTATTCTATGATTCTATGACTGTCCTCTGTCAGTTACCATAACAGCTTGTGAGCTGGGTGACCGAAACACCACCACAGCGCTGCCAGATAAACCGTGCTCCAGGTCCCGTGTGAGTGGAGACATGAGCACATTTTTGCAAAGGGTTGCAGAGCTGCTGCTACTTGAGAGCCCCTTCGACTGACACCTTGATCTCTGCTGGTGCCCAATATTAAAACGCTGCTATGGATGTTACTACCCATCCCTCTTCCCTACAGGGTTAATCAGATGAGCAGAGGGTGAGGGGGAATGAAAAAACTAATCCACCTTCCAGAGCATGTAGGAGAGGGAACCAATTTGACTGTTTGCAGATGTCAGGTCATGCAAGTGAAGTACTAGTGGAAGAAGGAAGGTGTCTCCATCCTCACTAAAGCAAGGAAACAACCCCTGACACAAAGGGGATCTGGAAGCTGCAAACTCGCTATTTTTTTAAACACTTGGAGACAGTTGAACTTTCACCATTTTGTGTTTATTTTTGCAAACTTTCAGTTGGGTTCTGCAAATATCCCAGAGAAAAGGGCTAGTTAGTTGTCACTTATGTGACAACATAAGTGACATTATCTAGTTGAACATTGTCTAGTTGAAGATGTCCCTGCCCACGGAAGGGGCATTGGACTAGATGACCTTTAAAGGTCCCTTCCAACCCAAATTATTCTACGATTCTATGATTCTATGACAGTGTCTGTGATTATTTCTCTTTTATTCCTCTGAGAGTTATCCTATAATTTTTGAAGTTGTAGGTTGGTGTCAATAAGCTATTTGTTCAGGGCTTTTCTATTCTCTAAACTTCTCCTGTGTTCTCACCCACTCAGAGACAAAGGCAGAAGTGTCCAATTCCATACATTGCGCAGCTACAGTGTTTCACCTCTCTGTCCTGGGTAATTGGATATTAGTCACCTTATGTTGTGTTTCTATTCCCTGGACTTCTACATGGAAACATAGTGAATAGTCAGTAATGGACAAAGACTTTTCTTTGCTAAATCAGTCCATCCACAGCTGAACAAGAGTGTTTGTATGAAAAACAATTGCTCCTTAACGCCCTGACTTAAACAAAAAACAGATCTACACAAAGAATTACAGCAACAGAATACCGAGAACAAGGAAGTTTGACCCGAGCAGCTGTTAAGAATTGGGGTGTTGTTAATTTTGGATTATTTGCAACCAAGGCATGCAAAACTCTCCTTTTTTCCCCATATTTTGTGTCAAAGAGAAACTTAAGCAGGCTTTACTGGGAGATTCAGAAACATTTCCAGGGACATGGGGAATGGATTTACGGCCCAAGGATTTGCTTAGCTTTTCCACAGAAGGAGGCAGTGTTAAAAGCAAACCAAAACTAACCCTGGAGCTGCAATGCACAGTACAAAATAGCTTTTTCCTGAGCCAGGGCACTGTGCAGCATCAGGCACATGCTGCCCACTGGCACTGACGGGGACAGTAAGGGACCTCGGTTCTCTTTAGGCAGCTAAACCCCATAAATGTGTGTTTATGAGCCAGCCTGGAGCATTTCAGATCCTAGTATGAGTGTGTGGTCAAACATTGGTTTTACTTCCCTTGGACTCTGGGAAATTTCCCTGCATCTTCATGTATAAAATCTAAGTTTCTTCCAGCAGGGTCAGTCTTTTTGTTCCTGATTTTTATAATGCTGAACACCCCTGGCCTCTGAGTAAGCTGCTGAAATCCTACAACACTACAGACAATTGTTACCATTAGTCCCATTCCTGATTCAAAGGGGACTTTCACAGAGAGGTTCCTCTTTCATCTCAGTACAATCAGTTTGGAGCAATCGGGGCGGAAAGGATTTTAAAAGGCAGGCTGGAATCAGCATGCCTGTGAGGAATCAAGGAAGACAATAGCCAATGTCCAAAAAGAGATTGAACTTTACTCTGCTCTAAATAGTAGGACACTAGGGGGAGTGTCTGTCCTTTTCCTGCCAAAGACCTGTAAGAAAACTAAAGGGAAATAATTTTCTGTAAGCAGTGAGTTAAATGCAATTCATATTTAATCACACAGAATAATTTGAGGTGCATAAAACCAACACTGAGTCATCACATTGACATATCACCATGACCTCTGGTCTGCTGCGCTGTTGCTTCTCCCATATCCAGTGTGTGGTTCTCTTTTCCCCCCGCCCTGTTTTCCATCTCCAAGTAGGATTGTAAACTGGCTGGTCAGTCAGGTTAGCTGATAATCCAAAATAAGTCTTTAAATAAATAGAAGATCATAAACTGGCAGAGATGCAAAGCTTATAACTTTCTAGTTACAGAAAGCAACTAATAGTATTGCAATTATTAAGGAAGATGGTTGTATATACCTTTATTTAGACATATTTTATATATGTATGTTTCTAAATCTGATTTTTAATATATATACATACATACATATATATGCATTAACACATAAAGTATCCAAATAGTATCGCAAGAAAAATAAACTATGTTAAGTAAGGCTAAGGATATGTTTCAGTGCATGTTGCCTGTCTTAACCTGATGCATGGCTAAATTCAGGGTGAAGCAGATATTTATCTCAAAGTAGCTAGATGACTATCATGCCAAACAGCTCTTTGACCTCTTCTTTGTGATCCTGTTCTGCAAAAAACATTCAGAGGAGAACCGGTTA
Source organism: Fulmarus glacialis (assembly GCF_000690835.1). Lineage (NCBI taxonomy): Eukaryota > Metazoa > Chordata > Aves > Procellariiformes > Procellariidae > Fulmarus > Fulmarus glacialis. Next base: position 126,329 of record NW_009232553.1, read on the forward strand.
ATAGAAAGGGAGAGCAGCAGTGCATGGGCCATGATCTGCAAGCTCACTCGGTTATCAAAGGGGCCATGAACTCAACAGCTACGTGCATAGGAACTGAAAGACATGAGGAAATTTCTTAACAAGCACATGCCAGTAATTTGAGAGGCTAATTGGTGTAGGAAGCAACATCCCAAAAGTTCTTGGAGAGATTACATGGAAATTAATTAAATTGATTTAAAACACTTAGAAAAATTAGCTATCATAAGTGACAGTCTTGGGTTGGACCATAAAATAACTGATTAAGTGGAAATAAACGCTATTGGACTTGGATAACTAAATCACAGACATCCAAAAGGGGATGGATTAGAAAGTGATTAGAGTAATCTTGAAGGGCAAATGAAATAAGAGGAACTTTCCAATCCTTAAATGCTGTCATTATCTTTGTTAACGTGGACAGTATTTGATTTTGAAAGAAGTGGGGCATAAGAAAGAGGTACACAAACTACCAAATTATTTAGCAAATGAAGGCAAAACATCCCTATATGCCCCCTTTCTTACAACAAGGAAAAGGAAGGAAAGCAAAGGAATCAGAAGACAACAAACAAGTGGAAATGTTTTCTCAGAAGACAGTTCACAGTATCTTTAGCTCCCAAAACCTTGCAGAATTCCATGAAGGATTAGACACTCATACAGACACCGCAAGCAGGAAACTGCTTGAGGGAAAAAACAAGTGTTAGAGAGACCCTTAAAGGTTAGATAATCCATTCTCCAGAGTTAGGATCAACTACATCTATCTCATCCTCCTAAATTGCCTTATCTCAGAAACAGTTTACCAGTTTCTGTGCACAAAGATTAGCATGTTTTCCTGTATAGCTCCATGTTACAGCTTTCACTGTCCTTGGAAGAAATAAAAACTGGGTAATGCAGGACGTTGTCCCTTGTTCTGTCCTGTCGGGTGGTTTCTAGATCCTGAGACCAGATACACCTTTTACAAGTGTGTACAGAAATGGAGACAACTTTCCTTTGGATACATGAGCAGGGAATTTACAAGGTGGTCATATTCAGATCTGCTGGCATTTAAATTAAAATGAGATAATGATATACATAAAAGATTTACAGCCTTTTCAAATGGGGCATAAAGAAATGTTAGGGAGCATGCAAAACTTATTGCAATAATTTAATGTGAGAGTTAGCCCTCAACAGCTTTTAGAATCAGCCTTTGAAAATACAAGCTTTCACCATCATGTCATATTGCCTCTTCTTTCCCCAAGGTTTGTGACTGTACACAGCCACTGCAAGAGAAAATGCAGTAACTCGAGTGTCATTTGAGAGCCATTATTCACAGGACTGAATAGTCAAACCTATGAGAGCAATACAGACTTCAAAAGCCAGGAATACAGAGGGGAAAAAAAGAGGAGCTGAAACATGATGCTCTTCGAAAAGGCTCCAAACTCATGGTAAGATATGACTTAGAGGCCACTCAGAGGCTTCAGTCAATGCCAGGATCTTCCTATGCTTAAGTAAAGTGCAAACAGGCACACAGAGCCTTCCCCAAAGCCGCAAAAAACCAAGATGACAAGTCAAACATACATCATGTAGTGGCACCGAGAAAGAAGCCTACACCGAGTACCAACATAGCTTACGGACAAACGACAGTTATTCATTTAGCGTAAATATATGATCTGCAATCTCCATCTCTGGCTCAATTAAATATTCACTGCCCTTCTTCTGACTCTGCATCTTGGTGTTTTACCTTAGAGGACCATGTCTTGGCTAGGGTGGCAGTTCTCACATTGTTCCTCCAACCTAACTGCAAGAGTACCACTGTGTGGCTGCAGGCCTAGTTGAATGAAGAACATACTCCCACAACTTTGCGTGATGAAGGATCCAATCTTAAGCAACCAACACTTTTGGAAGCACCGTTGCCTATATCAACACAAAGAGCAAGGGCGGAGTTTTAAAAAAAGCTAGCTGAGTGCTTTTTTCCACCATGTTTCCATCAGCAAGGTCTTCACTAGGGAAAATAAAATGGTCTTCACTCAAGTTTCTAAGTCTGAGTTATACAACTTGATGTAAAATCCAAATGAGGTGAAGATAATGCAATGTAGAGCTTTCAGAAAACGTAGCAAGTTGAGTAAAAACCTCAGGCTCCTCTGTAACCATAACTCTGCTTGCAAACACAAATGAAAATGAAAATTTGTCTTCTCGGTAGAAATCTGTCTGAGATTTGTGGTTTTGTGTTAAAAATGCTTGAGAAAACCTGAGTGAAGAGGCAGCCTTTGCCATAATTGGCAATGGTGAAGGCAGTTAAGTATGATCACAACAGGTGACTTAACTATAGGAAGTTGGGAAGAGAACAGGTGGGAGATATTACATTGGAAGTAGCTTGAATAATCGAAGTAGAGATTTCTGGGGAAATAAAAGGAAAAGGTTTTGGTGTGTGATCAAAATCAGAAGTGTTAGGGATTCTGGGAAAGAAACCATTTGGATACAAATTCAAAATAGGTAAGAAGAGATACATGCTGCTTTCATTGTTCAGTCTGTTTTGACCTCACTTTAAATGTTTGGGGGCATAAAAATACAGAAAGTTCTGAAGGAATAAGCTACACATCTTTTCAAAGATCAAAGAAAAACTGAAGCAATATGTTAAACAACAATTTGTAAGTCTGATATGATTTTAACTACAGAAACAGTAGAAGATAGTGCTGGCAGAGATTCAGAAGATCAACTCAATCGCTACCTGAAAACTGCCAACCTCGTATCTAGCTGATCCTGAGAGAAACACTTTCACACTGTTCCCAAGGATGCTTTTTGTGGGAAGTGGTGCAATTTCCCACAACACAGCCTATTCTAGGGCTTAGCTCTCCTTACCCTTACAAAAGTCTCCTGAGTAGCTAATACAAATCACTTGCTGTAATTTAAACCATTTCTCCTTTTGTACAGTGAACAAGAAGAGCATGTTTCTACATCTGCTGCCTTTAACTGAGTGGAAGACTCTTGCCACATCTTCTCTCAATCTTCATTAATAACCATAGCTTTAGGGTAATTTTGTAGGCACTTGCATTGATTTTTAAAATGCTTCAGAGATGCATGGTCCAAATGTAGTTCGTCTCATTCAACCACACAGTAGCATCTGCGTTTCAGCTAGTTATTCTGATCTTTCTTTGTAGTCAGGAGAGACAAAAACACATATCTAGAGCTGCCTATTGACTACAAAGTCAGCCATGAGGCAATTGCTCAGATGGAGGTGTCTGCATTGAAGAAGAGTGATTCAGCTAACAGGTGTTTGGTACTATTCAAGACGTTTCAGAGTATATTAGACATCTGCACAGAGCTGGCAGATGTGCACAGCCTATGGGATTCCTGTGCCATTCTGCATTGATCGTAAAATTTCCCAAATCATTTTTGCCCTCTTTGTCTTGGTTCTTCAATAAATTCTAACTCCTTCCCCTATATGAATCTCTACTACAGTACAGATGTTTTATCACCCTATTGTCTTATAGAGAGACTGTTTCAGAACCCCAAAAATTTAGGAGCTGCGAGCCCTCTTCTAATTTCTTCCCAACTTTGTCTAAGATCAATTAAGTCATTGAAAATGCTATAGCCTTTTGCACTTGTGCCAACATATTCTTTAGCACCAATAACTCCTTTTATCTTCCCTGTTGTTGGTTGTCCTGACAAGTGTAGAGAGAGCAATCGTACCCTCTTTCAGGCCTTGTTCTCAGATAAATAAGCTAAGTTCTTTTGGTTTCCTTTCAAGAAGCTTTCTATATTTGTGGTACTTCTAAGTACAAAACCTTGCAAATTTTCATAGTGATTTTCACCCTGTTTCCATTATACCAGCTCTTCAATCTTTGTATAATTTTTAATGTCCTTGCCTTTTCTGTCCTAGTCATGCTTCCACTTCTTGATAATACAACTATCACACTAAAATGATGTGGCCTACCTATTTGGGTGTCACATTTTCCTTCTACCACTGTTGTGCCATTTTCTATACTGTCATTCCTATTATCCATCCTCTCATTCCTTTATGTGTTTTTGTTGCAAACTAAGGCAGAATATTTATTTTGTCTTCTAGCCATATTCAACATAATTTGTGGGTCTCTCTGCATAGCAACCTCTTTTATTCCTTCCTCACTTTCTTTTATTTATAGGACTGAAGAACCTTTGCTAATTTTTTCATAAACATCCACTTGACTTTTGGCAATTTTCATTACAGTTATATCCTTCTTGACCCCAAGAGCTTATCATTCTTTGCTGCTCAGTCCTTTTTTCTATTCCTTTTAAGCTCTTTGTTCATTTTTTTAGAGCTAATCATTCAGAGAGAGAAGCCTGGAATTCTTCCTTACTGTGCTTCTTTTTTTTTTTTAATATACAAATTCCTTATTATTTTTGCATCTTTGGCTTAAAGAAACTCTAGAAAACTTCTATATGCAAGTCTTCAAACTTTTCAACTGAGTTAACACCACTATGCACTTCTTTCAGCCATCGATAATTTTGCTTTGGAATTTTAAATCTTATTTGCAGTCTATTTTTATCCTTGCATAAGTGTCCCAATGCTATCTTAACATTATTTTTTTTATTCTAAATGATTTTTGCTGAACCAGACAATTAAGTTTGGCTTCCCATTCCAATTCCTTTATCAACATTTTTTGCTAGTAACATATGTTATCCCTATAGCTTCTTGCTGTAGGCCTTAACCTGTAGTTTGTATTGTCTTTTTGTTGCCTTACTTTCCTGCATATAGTTGTTTTGAAGAGACCATCCCCAATGACATAAGTGAATCAATGACATAGCCACTGCTGTCATTAAAAATATTGCTCTTTACCCTTTAACCAGAGATTGTCTTTAGTTCATTGTCATATCATTTACCTAATTTTTCTTTTCTGAACTAATACCAAACTTCTCCCATCTTTTCTTTTTCTAAAATTCTTTATCAGTCAAGTTACTCTCTTCCCAAGAAACATACTATTGTAGGGCCATACATGAATTGAGAAAGTCCCTCTTTCCAGTTGTCACTATCCACAAACCTTCCTGAGAGTACCAGCTCTTGAACCATCTGTTGACTGTCACCTTACCACTTTCTTTTCCTCCTCTGTGAAGTGCAAGATTGCCACAATAATGCCCTGAGACTCCAATTGCTAGAATTTCTCCAGAGATGTATGCTGAGCCATTATTTGGGAATCTGGCAGCATAACTTGTCCCAGCTGATGACTGGATTCTTCGTTGTTCCTTTCAGGGTCTTTTCCAGCCTCAGATCTACATTTACGTCCTTCCTCCTGAGAGACACCGTGCTCTTATTTTGAGTGCACTCAGAGGCTGCAAAGCTTACTCCGCAATGGGTGCCTGGCTAGCAGATTTGCTTCTTCCTCAATTTGATATCACCTTTCCAGTTTTTGTTTTCCTTCCACCTGTAGTTCCTCTGTTGTTTTTGTGCTTCTGTTTCTTTTTTGTGCTCTAATATCTGGTTATCTCTATTTTCTTCTTTGGGCATGGAAGCATCTCCTCTCCCTTGGCACTGCCACATCTACCTTTTTTTTCCAGAACAGATAATTCATGAGTTCTTTTTTCTTAGCCTTTTGCTTCCTTTGGCCTCAAAATCACATCTTTTCCTAGGACACCAGGTGGCACTTCATACATATGCAGCTTCTACCAGCACCTATTTTCTTGGGTGCAATTTTGCAAGCCCCACAGCTTCTGCACCCAGTCATCTTTTAAGAAGGAAACACCACCCCTCTTGCAAACTCTCAAACACCTTTATTGCTGTGTGGAAACAGCAACAGCATTTAAAAGTGAAAAGTGCAATTGAAATAAATGCTCCCACTGCACCCTTTACCCTAACAACTCTATGTAGGAATAAACATCTTTCTGTATGGATAAGGTTGAATCACGAACTTGAACAATGCACCACATTGCTGGAAAGGAAAATAAGTTATAGCTCATGATATTCTCCAGGCAGAGTGTGGATAATCCTTACAATCCAGCCAATAGCTTGGTCTGCAGCACTAGGTGCTTACAACACCTCACTCCTAGCTATTCTCCTTTTCCTTGCTTGCAACACAAGCAAGCACTATGGTAGGCCAGCAGGCGACCTACACAAGAACTTCCTTATTTTCTTCTAAAAAAAAATCCTATTAAAAATATCAAAGTGCCAGCCTGAGGGGACAAACCACCTACTGCCTCTTCTCTTTTGCCTTTCTCATCTGAACGTAGCAGATTTCAACATAGCCCGGAAGAACATTGCTTTTCCAGCAGAAGAACAAATAGGGACAGATGGGACATAAAATCAATAATCAGAAAAACAGAACAATAATATGGTTAACATGTACCTGCTGGTTACTTCCCAGCTTCACCAGAATGTGCACATAAAAAACAATGAATCTCCCAGCCAGTAACAAGATCACGGAGTTTCAACAGTGCTCATTTGCAAGCTCTCTCTAGCCCAGCATGGACCCTTTTCTGGAATTATTTATTACCTGTAAAGTTAAACAGCACACTCCAAGAAAACAATACTGACTGATTTTTCAACTAGTTTGGCTCAGAAATGCTTGTATCATTAATCCATGTGAAAGTCTATGCATACTTGCTCATCATAGGATAAATGTAGACAAATTGCTGGAGTGCTTGAGCATGCAAACTGTCCAAAGCCCACTCAGAGCCTTCTGGTGAGGATTCACAGACCAGTCTGAAAAGTAGAAAACAGGACTGGAGTGGCTGTGTAATGCATCCTCTCACCCAACATAAGATCAGGTGTAATTCTGCAATATTTTTCTAGACTGTTCTTAAAAACATAGAATCATAGAATCATAGAATTATTAAGGTTGCAAAAGACCTCTAAGATCATCGAGTCCAACCATCAACCCAACGCCACCATGCCCACTTAACCATGTCCCTAAGCACCACATCTACACGTCTTTTAAATACTTCCAGGGATGGGGACTCCACCACTTCCCTGGGCAGCCTGTTCCAAGGCCTGACCACTCTTTCAGTAAAGACATTTTTCCTAATGTCCAATCTAAACCTCCCCTGGTGCAACTTGAGGCCATTTCCTCTCGTCCTATCGCTGGTTACTTGGGAGAAGAGACCGACCCCCACCTCGCTACAACCTCCTTTCAGGTAGTTGTAGAGCGCGATGAGGTCTCCCCTCAGCCTCCTCTTCTCCAGGCTAAACAGCCCCAGTTCCCTCAGTTGCTCCTCATAAGACTTGTTCTCCAGGCCCTTCACCAGCTTCGTTGCCCTTCTCAACATATAGCGATAGACATTACACAAGCTTTCTAGGCAAAACCAAGAGACAATTCAGCAGGTTGTTTCAAACTTGTGCCTTGGTCCAAATGAAGTACTCTTTTGCAGTACTTAATTAATGCCACTCTTTCTATATAACATCTTAAGTGAATTTCTGCCATACTAGGTAATGGCTGCATGGCACTGCTTGATCATGCTCGTTCATGCTCGGTTAATACAATCTTCCATGAATCCTAAATATCACTTATTTTGTTCTCAATTACTTTAAACTCACAGATACTTGAGTACACATGCTTTGCTTGCTGATAAGTTTTCATTTTCACCACAAAAGGATTTACAGTGTCTTAAAACCCTGCTCACAACACTTGCTCAAGACCTGGTGCTGCTGTCCAGCCAGAGTGATGGCCAATACCACACTGCTCGAAACACAATGGAAGTAGGCTTCATTGTGAATATTGTCTTTTGTTTAAAAGAGTTTGTGTTTATACTGAGAGGTAAAACAATAAAACCAGTCAAAAATCGCATAGGCAAAGGAAGTTTCATAGTCATCTATTCTGATGCCTCCAGAAACCTCATCATTTTGACTGGAAACTTTGGAAAAAACCAATCAGTCTTACAGATTTTCTGGTAAACAATTCAATTCAAACAGTATTTTACGGAGAAAAAGCCTTTCTGCTTCACGAGGGAGGGATTATACAGGGGGATAAGACCTTGTAATTCAAGCATAGACTTCTACTATTTGAGCTAACATATTATTCTTTTTGTTAATGTCAGAAATGTTAGGTTCTTAATCTGCATGTAGACCAATTGCTAGACCGAGTTCACATCATTTTTCAGCAATATTTACCATGTAAACATAGTTGGTTTCATTAGTTTTTGTGAAAATTCTTAATCTCTCCATTCACTTTAAGCAGTATTTAGTTCACTTTAGTAGATGAGTACAAGCCCTCGTACGTACTATAAACCTATATGTCCATCATAAATCAAACCTGATGTGATTAAATTATTTTGTTTTCATTTCCTAATCTAAGCAATGCGAGGAAATGAAAAGACAGAACAGCTTTTTATATAAGTATATAACAGTCACAGAACTGTCTCAGATGTATTTGCTTTTTCTTCTACTTAAACTCTTGCAGTATTTAGCAAAAGCATTTCTCACTCTAAATTCTGAGTGTCTTGAGAGAATATTACCAAATGTAACTACAAACCAGTGCAATTTTGAGTTGCTTGACACTTATCAAATTTAATTATTTCACCTGCATTAACTTTCCTCAGCTTAAAATTTTATTAGCAAGATATAAATCATTTATACTCAAGATATTAATTAAAAATAATAAAAGAAAACCTCTTTGCTTGAACTGACTGAAATTTTGAAGATAAATATACAAGCACTTTATTCCAATAGAATTTTTTTTTTTTTTTACAGCCAGTGATCACTAAAGGTATCAAAATGTTTTCTGTATATTTGGGAGCAGAACTTTTCAGCCTTCCTAGAAAACATAAGTCATTATTTATTATAGAAGAAGAAATCAAGCAAAGAATTGAAGAAAAAAATGAATGCTCTTACAAGCTGAACACTTTCTAGAAAAGATATATAGTTCCACCTGTGGTGGAACTCAACTTTGTGAGTTGATACCATGTGATTTAACAAACATGATAGGATGGAAATATTCTCTCTGACATTTATGAACAGTGCAATATATGCAAAATTACATGCCCTTTTTGGCCACAGAATCATCTTTCCCACAAGGCAGTAAAATCCTAACACAAAACAAAATTTTAATCTACATCTTCTGAAAAAATACAAAACAGAATTTTCAGCTCAGAAGTTCGAGTTTTCTGCACCAACTGAAAACTAGTACAGCTAACTTAGAAATTCAGATATTGGCTTTGTTTCTTCACTTTACATACCTGCATTTGAAAATGTAGTTCTGGGACTTGATGTGTATGCATTTCTTCTTTTGGTTTCCTAAGTCCCCCCCAGCTAGGAATAGCAGGCTAACTTAGCAGTTAGCCATCCCATTATTTACTGTTATTCTGTTGACAGTCCGTCAGCCTCTTTTCACCACCAGTTCACTCATTCACCACGGAAAGAGAAGTCAGACTCCCTGCTAGGGGATATCTCGACAGCTAAGTGTGACCAAGGACCAGGGATAGCTTGCTAAGGCCTCTCTCTTCCAAACCACATCCCCATTAGTATTATCCACTCTGCAGTTGCTTCCCTTCCAAGTTGTAGCAAGACAACTCTTCTATGTCCCTCACTCATGGTCTTTGGTAATGTGCTACCAGTACGAATCTTTCCTACTCTTGTTTGTACTTTTTGCACTTCACTCTTCCCTTACCCCAAATTGTTTTTTCAACCCAAATGACTCCCTGAGGAAGCATCCTTTCCCCACGGGAGCATAGTGACAAGGTAAACTTTTCATCCTCTTTTCATTCCTTTTGTCCTCTCAGCAACTCAAAGGTTGTGCATAGATTAAGGACTGAGACAAAGCTTGGACTGGGGATGCCAGGATTGACTTTGAATGGTGTAAAGGTTGATCCTGGATAAATGAATAACTGAAGTTCTCAAGTAACCTTAAGTTGGAGTATTTCTTCTGTGCCCTTATAGACAAATTTCTTGTCATAAAAATAGTCACTAAGCAGAAAAATCAAACTGTTTTTTGAGGTTAAAAGGGAATGGAAGAGGTTAGGAGATAGTGCCTGAGAAATCTCCTAGACGTTCTTTTACTGACAGCCATCAGGGAACTGTTTATCTGAGAGAGGTAACATTAAGATGGGAGTCTGAATCAGGCAAGATGCATCTGCCTCCGGAAGTCATAATATAGATATATTTGTCTATATTTAATTGCTCCTACAAACACATACAGCAAGTTTTTAAAGCAGTGTTGCAATCAAGGAATTCTTGGTTTAAAAATCTAGTCTTGTCACCAGCTGCTCATGATACTCAAGCAGAAAAATCACAAGAAACACAGAGTGTGTATGCAGGATAATAATGACCAACATCCAGCGACACAGGGGCAATTTCCCCTCCTAGGAAACTGGCTAAGATGGATGAGGTGAATCAGTTTCCAATTCTGTCTCTCTTTCTACTGAAACTAAAGGGAGTTTATAAGAACAACTTGTACCAGACAACAAAATTTCAAGACAGGAGAGCTCTACTCACCTACCATTAAAAGCCATGAGTAAATCAATTGCAGTATTACCACCTGGCAAAGATATTAAGCCTAATATTTGACAAAGTGCTTTTCAAAATACTTGAAATGGCTTAGCATGCAAACACCTCTATCACCACAATACGAGCCAAGATCTATTAAATCAAGAAAGGTGATGTTCTGTCCACAGTAGAACAAAACTGCAGTTTAGAGAAGCTTGACTTCTCTAAACTTTACAAAAGCTGAGAAGAACCTTCCATGTAAACCAAAGGAACATTTTGCTGTGAGGAAACTGAGCAGTGAAGATCATGGTGTGGAACTCAGAGCTGTTTGGGTTTATTATAGTCTTCCAACTTCTTGTGTCCAGCGTACAAAGATGGTGTGAGCAGTAAGACACTTTGAACTGGGTCATTGCTGAACATTTCAAACTCATTCACTCCCACCTCTCTCTGTGCTTCTTTTGTGCAATCCTTGAAACTATAACTAACGCCAAAGTAAAAGAAGGATATAATTTGTGAAGAACTTAGAAAACCAGTCACACTGCTCAGGATGCAGCAAATCAGTCACGGAGGGTAGAATATTTTTTTATATTTTATTGTTTTTTATTGTTTTTTAATATTCTTATTTTGATGTTCAGATCCTCTGGACTGTGCTGGTTGCGTACAGTTGAGCGCTAGACTCATTTTTATTGAGAGCTTGGGTATGTACAACAATAGTGTGGTATAGCAGCAGATAACCAGGGTATAAAAAGGGTACATGGATGGCTGAATTCTGCCATTGTTGAGTTGCTAATCAAAACCCACATTATTATACAAAAATAGGTTGTTGCATCCACAGAGACGGAACTTGCCTGTCAATCTAAAGTATTATACATAGACACAGCCTCAGACTGAGGTCTAAAAATGGTTTGACTGACAACTGTACTCCGTAGTGAGAGCAGAATTCTCCCCTCCCAGTTTTAATTACATGTCTCTTGTAAATACATATATTTAAAAATATTAACTAACATGCAGCTGTGTTTAACTATGATTTTCTTCCTAATCTTCCAGAGAGTTCCTCGGTATTTGTGCAAGACTTTGAAGAACTGCGTGATATGGTAAGTATTATTGTTAAGCTGTCTGCCTCTCATGGAAAATTACAGCATAGCTAAAAGAAGTAAGAGAGTTTCCAATATGACACAGGACAGTTAGATGCTGAAAACTTTCAGAAAACAAAAGGTCTTTTAAACATGAAAACTTCCCTGTCACTCTCCAAGTTAAGTAATTTCAAAGGAAAATATGATCCAATTTTTCACTTGACATATCCATTCCAACTCATTCTCTGACCTCCTCTCTTCTCACCTTGACTCAAAGTAACTTACTTTCACAGCCATGAGTGCAGCTACAGTGTCTTGACTCTGAAAGTCTGTGTACATACTGATAATTCAAGAACAATTTTGGCAGAAGACCAACTGGATATAAACCAACCTGGAATATGTTTAGACTGGGAAAAAGAAGAATTTCTGCTAATTCTATGTAGCGAATGTTGTTCTGTATTAGCCAATGAGATATGTTTGAAGGCTATTCTCACAAGGATAGTTTATAAGGTTAAAACACTTTTCTAGCTTATGCAAAGCTGGAAACTAAATATTCGTGAAACTTTGTGTCAAGAAGACTAGCTACATTTTTTAAGAACTTTTGCAAAGTATTTCTAAAATTTTTTAGTGATTTTTTTGATGAGTTGTTCGCCTTACCTTTTTACATTTCCGTTTTTACAATTGCCATATGGATACCAGTTATGATAATTTGTGTCTGGTACTTAGGTATTTTTGTACATCTGCTTTTAAAATAAGCAGATGGAGTTTAGCTGAATTCTGTAGAGCTATAAACAAGTGGGTATGAACCAGAGTGTGTGTGAAAGAATGTGCTAAGCTTGCTCCATTTTTTTTGTTCAACTGTAAGAAAAGATCAAAGCTTCTTTCAGATATACTTGCATTACTGATTGCTGAATAGTACAAAAAGGAATAGAACCAACCTACTGAGGCTGCATCATACCAAACAACCTTTATAGACACAGGAGGAGAGCCTGCTCTATAGAGGCTGCCTTGCAGAAGTGACAAACACAAAAGGAGTGTATTAATAATTAGATAAGAAAGGACAAGGAAAGCAAGGAACCTCCAATAAATTCAGCAGACTAACCAGACTAACTGTGTGCTCAACCTACAGATTCTGGATTTTCTGAACATTTCTGATATGCTCATTATGAAGATATTGTATGTGACCAAAATATTTTGCCTCCTTCGATCATGACAGCATAAAGTAGCTGCCAGCTAGAGATGCTGAAAAGCCAGGTGTCCAAAAGACCAGTCGCAGGTCAGATATGGGCAGAGGACACTTAGGCTCCTCACCATAGCTTCATGCTGTGTCTTGGTTTCTCTCCAACATAGAAACATAGAATAGAATCATAGAATAGTTGAGTTGGAAGGGACCTTTAAAGGTCA